>NC_056587.1:216692-384192 GCF_018340385.1 Cyprinus carpio | reverse complement strand
TAAGATGCTCTACTTTTAGAAATACCACCAGCTGAGGATCAAGATCCTGGGCGACTGCTATTACTGTATCTGTGGCCTTCCAGATTACCGCGATGACCATGCGGCCTGCTCCATCATGATGGGCTTGACCAACACTTACCCAACCTCTCAAGAGACACGTCAATAACTTTTAAATAGCTTTCATGGGGATTAGTGACAATGATTTTGAAATAGCTTGAGCGTGACGAGGTCTGACACATTCATCTGGGTTTCAGATACGTTCGAGAGAAGACGCAGACGGATGTGGACATGCGTGTCGGCGTGCATTCTGGGACGGTTTTGGGTGGCGTGCTCGGACAGAAGCGCTGGCAGTACGACGTGTGGTCGACTGATGTGACGGTGGCCAACAAGATGGAGGCAGGAGGGATACCAGGGTAAAAACCTGCACATGCACCAGTTGTTAGGTTCTGAATGCTACGTGCACAAGCCATATCAAGTGTGAACGTCTTCTGAGAGACATTCAAGACTGACGGCAATCCAAGGAATGACTCGGATAAGTGTGAATGCGTCCAGCTGTTCAGGTCACACGGGTAAACTTTACTCTGAGTACAGGAGCGCTGCAGACATGGATGAGACTCATGGAGGGAAACATCTGGAGATATGTTTGATTATTAGACTCTTATCTGTCATAATCATTAGTAAGACCCAACTAGAATGAGACGCACCCTTGTGAAGAAGAAGTGCGCTTGATCATATTGAATGTGCACTTGTAGTGTACTCCGAATCTTAGAAGTGTGTTTAAATGTACTCAATTTCAACTTCATTACAAATGTGTAATTACAAACATTTAAATACATGACATACAAGTTTCAACAGAAGTATATTTTAGTTGCTCGTCAGCACATTCAGCAGTAACACTTTAGCCATATTTCAAAGACGATAGAAGTAATTATGAAAGTACATGTAAAGATGCACTTAAGTCCTACTAGCCGTTTAGTGAACTTGCAGTGTAGTTTTCAACAGCTAAGCAGCAACATTGTGTGTGTACTGAGTGAAGCAGCTGGTTGTGTTTGCCAGTAACACACTCAGACTGTGTTTGAACTCAAACGTGTGTCTGGTAGGCGAGTGCACATCTCCCAGAATACCCTGGAGTGTCTGCATGGAGAGTTTGATGTGGAGCCGGGGAACGGAGGAGACCGCTGCGAGTACCTGAAGGAAAGAGGCATTGAGACGTATTTGGTGGTGGTGCCCAAGGGACGCGTGGGTAAAAACGGCATCAACGGAGTAGTGAGTGTCATTTCCTGTTTCTGTCGTCTCGGTCTCTCTGTGTCTCTCTCATTCTCATGCTCTCGCCGGTGGTTTCCTCCAGAACTTTCAGTGACGTCGTCTAATGGGAATTCTCCATTGCTGATCAACACTACGGAGTGTAATGGGAGCGTCCACACGGCCTGCACCACACCGGAGGAGCCGGAGGAGCTGGACACACGCGTAATAACACGATGATCTTACACACCCACATGTGGAGCTCTTCTGAAGCCAGTGGAATCTGTTTACTGAAGTTCTTTACTTAATCACAGATTAAAGTGGCCAAGGATTTCACTTCAGTCCCTAAAAACTTGCATAAATGAGCAAAAGTTCAGTCAGTAATAATAATGCTAGGTGAAAATTGTATATTATTAACTTCTTTTTAAAAATGTTAGCATGAAATAAGTTTTAAATGGTATTTCATTGTAACTTCAATACATATTACACTTATTTATTTATTTATTTATTTGTGACCCTGGTCCACAAAACCAGTCATAAGGGTCAATTTTTTGAAATTGAGATTTATACATCATCTGAAATCTGAATAAATAAGCTTTCCATTGATGTATGGTTTGTCAGGAGGACAATATTACACGAGATACAACTATTTGAAAATCTGAGGGTGCAAAAAAATCAAAATACTGAGAAAATCATCTTTAAAGTTGTTCAAATGAAGTCCTTAGCAATGCATATTACTAATCAAAAAATTAAGTTTTGATATATTTATGGTAGGGAAATTTACAAAATATCTTCATGGAACATGATCTTTACTTAATATTCTAATGATTTTTGGCATAAAAGAAAAATCAATCATTTTTACCCATACAGTGTATTTTGTCTATTGCTACAAATACTGTATACCCAGCGACTTAAGACTGCTTTTGTGCTCCAGGGTCACATTTATATTAAAGTTACAGTGGAATGCCATTTAAAACCTAATTTATGCTAAGATTTTTAAAAATAAGTTAATTTTATTCCACAAGGGTGCTTTGAATTAATCAGAAGTGACAATTAAGATTTTATAATTTTGCTAAATATTTCTGTTTCAAATAAAAGAATCCAAAAAAATAAAATCTATCATGGTTTCCCCAAAAATATGAAGCAGCTTAACTGTTTTCAACACTGATAATAATCAAATCAGGAGATTAGAATGATTCCCATATTATTGAAATATAAATAATTGCTTTCTTATTTAGAAATGTGATTTGTCTATTTTTGTATATTGAAATAATTACAGTTTAAAATTGCAAAGGATTTCACATTAGTCTCTAAAAAAATGTATATATGAATGAATGTGTTAGTAATAATAATGTTAAAAATATATATTATAGCCGCATGCGATGAACATGTTACAACCCATTTTGCTTTCAAATTCTAGCACATTTTTTTTTTATATTTCCTTGTAATTAACTAGTTGCTGACTTGCCTGAACAACTATGTGTCTTATTGGTCTTAAGGAAGCCCTGTATAATTAAAGGACTTGTATCAAAATGGCCCTTTAAATTGTATATTTCAGCATGTTTGTGTTTTAGCATGATGACATCAGACAAAAAAAACAACAACAAAGTTCTTCTGAACAGTGAATGTGTGTGTGTTCGGTCGTAGGTGGTGAACCCCTCGTTTCCAAACCCTCGGCGTCGGTTGCGTCTGCGTGATCTGGCAGAGAGAGTCATCGACGCTCAGGAGAACGAACAGGAGCTCAACAAGCTCCTCAATGAAGCTCTGCTGGAGAGAGAGACAGTACAGGCGTACGTACAGTCACTATTATGGAAATAATATACTTTCAAAAAATACACTTGAGCACAAATGTTTTCAGACACTTTACAATTAAATGCATTACAGTTTAATTTTATATTAAATGCAATTAGTTGAACGAGTGTTTTTGATGCATTTAAGTAGGACTTAAGTACATCTTTATATGTGATTTCATAATAAGTCTTTGAAATTTGATTAAAGTGTTACTGCTGAATGTACTGACAAGCATTTATGACAAACTTAAACATACTTTAGTGACATTTCTATTGCTACATATATAATAAAATATATGTTGACTAACACACTTAAGTTAACTTAAGTACTTCGTATGTGCTTTAATATGTTTGTCAATGCATCAAAATAGGAATTATAATCAAGTACTTGATTTGTACAATTTTAAAACAAAAAGAAAAATTAATCTATGATTTAGATTGTTAAAAATATCTTCTCTCACACTTTTTGCCCCAATGAACTTCTAATTTGCTGCTTATTAATAGTTAGTAAGGTAATTGTTGAATTTATGTATGATTTAGATTGTGCTTTATGTGTGCTTTTAAGTGTTACCTGAACTTTAAAGTAAAGCTTTTAAATTGGCATGATTACAAAGTGCTCGTTTTGAAAGTGTACTTAAGTGTGTTAAGAAACATGACTCTCTTTTACATTAATATTATATTATCTGCTAGTAGTTTATTTTTTTTTAAATATACTTTTAGGATTCGTAGCGCACTTAAGTCAGCGCACTCCTCTTTCAGAGTGGTTGTGTTGAACTGGATGTGTGTGTTTCCTGTGCTCTTCAGGCTGAAAGGGAAGCACACTAATGTTCTGTCTCTGCGCTTTACTGATCCGGAGCTGGAGACGCGCTTCTCGGTGGAGAAGGAGAAGCAGAGCGGAGCGGCGTTCAGCTGCTCTTGTGTGGTGCTGCTCTTCACCGCCGTCATGGAGGCTCTCATTGACCCCAGGTCAGTTAACTATTAACACATCACCACACAAACACCATCAGCACGCTATTTTAGCAGCCAAAGGTCAACGGAGGCCAGTCCTAATCTGTTTACAGTTATTATAGCATCTGTTTGTTGGTCTAAAAATAAGGTCCTGATGCTGTTTGCCGTTTGTCTCTGACCTTCACTGAAGGCTGGGAATCATACAGGTTTCCTGATCCAGTTAGAGTCTGATTTGATTTCGAGTTACCGTTTTGTTGTTGTTGTTGTTTTTTCAGTGTGCAAATGCAGTTTTATACTTTTAAGATTTGAGTGCAAACGCACTTCTTTTTCACAAGTGTTTCAACAGCATTATGGTAGGAATGGCCATGTGTTTTTGTTTTGTAATGTTCTTGTGTCTTTTTTTCATCTTCCCGTGTCTGTGTGTTTCTGCTCCGCACAGGTTGGTTGCAAACTATGTGACTCTGGCCGTAGGTGAAGTCTTGCTTCTCATTCTTACTGTCTGTTCGCTGGCAGCCATTTTTCCTCGGGTGAGTTACCGTTACAACACCTTCCTCAACCAATCACACGCTTAACACGTGTCCACTTGCTTTCGTACGTGATGCTAATTTCTTGCTCCACTCAAACAAATACAGTAGTACTACTGTTTCCAGCTTTTGTTTGGTGTCAACCTTAACATGTTTAGTGCTAATATCAGGTCCTTCTTTGCTGTGAGATGTGCTGAACATCATGATCACGATCCACGCTCTGCGGAGAAATCTTTCCATTTCCAATGCATCTTCGTCAACTTCTTACGTAATATTAATATGACCAGTCACATGCATGAAATGTGGTTCTTGAGGCTCTTCCATTTACTGTTGGAACACGCCGCAGTATATTTGACTCATCCTCATTAGTTAGGTCAACACACTCCCCATTGACTAATAAAGTTCCCAGTATTGATTCCCTCTCAAGCACACACACGCACAGATTGAGCGAGCGCGGAGATAATGTGTTTCTGAAAGCGAGACGGTCATGCACACGTCCACTAGGCAACAGATGAAGGGTGTATGAGTCCATATGGCTCAACTGAAGAATTTATTGATTTTTAAAAGCATGTTGCTGTGGATTAAATCGATTGTTTCCACAAACGCTGTACTGAACACATGCACGCTGTGACTAGATCACAGACCTTTCCACTGACTTCACTGCTCACCTACTGTCAGAACAAACTTTTGCTTTTTTTGTATTGTTTTCAAAGGTATTTCCAAAGAGATTGGTGTCGTTCTCCACTTGGATTGATCACACGCGCTGGGCTCGCAACACTTGGGCCATGGCGGCCATCTTTATACTCACAATGGCAGACATAGTAGATATGGTAAGAAACCAGTGAATGTTGCAGACAAAGTTATAACCCACTTGGTAATCATTTTCAATAATGAACTGTAATTTAAACACACAAACCATAACCAATAACAAACCTAAATATAATTAAACAAAATTAAACGGATTACAGTTCTATTTATTTTGCAATGAAATTACGTAATGCTGTTACATGAATCAATCTACACCACAAAAAATAAAAAAAGAAACTTAACCAAACAAATCAAAACATCATAATAAAATAATTTCTAACCTAACATATCACACTAAACACAAAAGCAAAATTTGTGTTTGTACTGTATTTTTGATTAAATAAATATTACTGTGACTTCTTCAAAAACATTTAAAAATCTTACAAAACAAAAAATCTTTATTACACTAGTGAGATGAAATAAATGGGCACACATAATTTTTTAAGCATCTAAAACAACGAAAAAAGCAACACACATCACGTTTAAGATGAAGCTTTTGAAAGCTGTGCTCCTGTCTGTTGTGTAGTTGAGCTGTCGTCCACCGGAGTCCTCCACAAACGAGGCGACTGCGGTCACTCCGGTCACTCCGGCCGCCCGCGGCTGTTGGGAGAACCCTAAATATTACAGCTACATCTCTGTACTCGCGCTGATCGCCACCACCATGCTGGTGCAGGTCAGTCACATGGTCAAGCTCACCCTCATGCTGCTGATCACCGGAGCTACAGGTGTGGTCAACATCTACAGCTGGAGGGACATCTTTGACCTGTACGATCTGACGCACTTTAAGGAGTACAGGTGGGTCAAGCACCAATCACAGTAAGGATTAGCAGTATTATACCGATGTAATACCCATTAGTACTCTCTTATGATGTAATTAACATCTCAAATCAAGCAGTCTGTTTAGCAGAGGGGTGTTGCTACTTATTTAAAGCGATAGTTCACCCAAAAATGAAAATTCCCCCTCATGTTGTTCCAAACCTGCATGAGTTTCTTTCTTCTGCTGAACACAACAGAAGAGACTTTGAATACTATTGGAAACCCAATAGTTGGCAGTAGCCATTGACATGCAAAGCATTTTTTTTCATGCTATGGAAGTCAATGGCTACCGTCAACAGTTGCGTTACAAATGATGACAGAAATTTCATTTTTGGGTGTCCCTTTAAGTGATCGGACTTGTGTTTTGCACCTGGTGGATTATAGAACTGTGAAACATCTCTTACTTACATTGAATTGAGCCTATTATCTCTAGGTATTAAAATATCATAGAGAAATGGGGTGTTACTTTTCAAGTCGATTTAACCAGTTTTTTTTTTTTTTTTACAGAGTTCATCTTGTTCCCTCCAAATACTCCATGAGTGTGATGATCTTCATCATGATGGTCAGCTTCTACTACTTCTCCCGACATGTGAGATTTACTTCTCTCTCTCTCTCTCTCTCTCTCTCTGATCATTTTTAGTTTACTCAAAAATGCAAATTCTGTAACTATTTGCTATGACTGTCTTTCTTTAGAGAGTCTTAAAAGTAGAATTTTTGAACAATATCCCGGCCACTCTTTCTCATATGATGAAATGTTTGAGGACTGGGACTGTCAAGCTCCAAAATTATATAAAAGCACCAAAAAATGTAATGTTTTATATCCCAAGTCTTCTGAAGGCGTACAAGAGTTTCGTTTCAGGAACAGACCAAAATGTATGTTTTTATTTATGGTAAACTTTCTAGAACCTTTCAAATCAAATGATATATTATATGCATTCTGCCAGGTTTGATGTCAGTTACATTTGTGATCATGTGTGTTCCATTGATCGCCTTTAAAGTTGTCCAAATGAAGTCAAAACAAAAAATTAAGTTTTGATATATTTACAGTAGCAAATTTACAAAATATCTTCATGGAACAAAACCTTTACCTAACAACCTAATTATCATTCAATTCAAAAAACACCATACCTTTTCAGTTTTTCAGCGAATAATGACTTAAATTTCAGTCTATTCCCCACACAAAGCGGTGGGCTATCCAGCGATTTGGGATGTAGTGCAAGAACTACACTGAACAAAATTATAAACGCAACGCTTTTGTTTTTGCCCCCATTTTTAATGAGCTGCACTCAAAGATCTAAGACTTTTTCTATGTACACAAAAGGCCCATTTCTCTCAAATATTGTTCACAATTCTGTCTAAATCTGTGTTAGTTAGCACTTCTCCTTAGCTGAGATAATCCATCCACCTCACAGGTGTGGCATATCAAGATGCTGATTAGACAACATGATTATTGCACAGGTGTTCCTAAGGCTGGCCACAATAAAAGGTCACTCTAAAATGTGCTGTTACTGTATTGGGGGGTCCGAAAACCAGTCAGTATCTGGTGTGACCACCATTTGCCTCACGCAGTGCAACACATCTTCTTCACATAGAGTTGATCAGGTTGTTGATTGTGGCCTGTGGAATGTTGTTCCACTCCTCTTCAATGGCTGTGTGAAAGTTGCTGGATATTGGCCCATCGTATACGCCGATCCAGAGCATCCCAAACATGCTCAATGGGTGACATGTCAGCCAACTAAACTGACCATTCAACAACTCAAATCTTTTAAGATTCCAGGAATTGTGTACAGATCCTTGCAACATGGGGCCGTGCATTATCATGCTGCAACATAAGGTGATGGTTGTGGATGAATGGCACAACAATGGGCCTCAGGATCTTGTCACGGTATCTCTGTGCATTCAAAATGTCATCAATAAAATGCACCTTTGTTCATTGTCCATAACATACGCCTTCCCATACCATAACCCCACCGCCACCATGGGCCACACAACATTGACATCAGCAAACCTCTCACCCACATGATGCCATACACGCTGTCTGCCATCTGCCCTGTACAGTGAAAACAGGGATTCATCCGTGAAGAGAACACCTCTCCAAAGTGCTAGATGCCATCAAATGTGAGCATTTACCCACTCAAGTCAGTTACGATGACAAACTGCAGTCAGGTCGAGACCCCGATGAGGACGATTACCATGCAGATAAGCATCCCTAAGACGGTTTCTGGCAGTTTGTGCAGAAATTCTTTGGTTGTGCAAACCGATTGTTGCAGCAGCGGTCCGGGTGGCTGGTCTCAGATTTTGGAGGTGAAGATGCTGGATGCGGAGGTCCTGGGCTGGTGTGGTTACACGTGGTCTGTGGTTATGAGGCCGGTTGAATGTACTGCCAATTTCTCTGAAACACTTTTGGAGATGGTTTATGGTAGAGAAATGAACATTCAATTCATGGGCAAACAGTGTGGTGGACATTCCTGCAGTTAGCATGCCAACTGCACGCTCCCTCAAAACTTGTGACATCTGTGGCATTGTGCTGTGTGATAAAACTGCACATTTTAGAGTGGCCTTTTATTGTGGCCAGCCTAAGGCACACCTGTGCAATAATCATGCTGTCTAATCAGCATCTTGATATGCCACATCTGTGAGGTGGATGGATTATCTCGGCAAAGGAGAAGTGCTCACTAACACAGATTTTAGACAGATTTGTGAACAATATTTGAGAGAAATAGGCCTTTTGTGTACATAGAAAAGTCTTAGACCTTAAATTTCATCACATTAAAAATATTATAAAAAAAAAAAGCTTAACAATTTTGTTCAGTGTATTTTTATTATACCTTTATTGTGCTTATCTTGTCATTTCAATGCTTGACATGCCCACTTCCTATTTACTGACATCATATTGTAAAGGTCAGTTAAGATATTATTCAAAAATACACTTTATGTATTCCACAGAATGAAAAAATAAATGAACTTCAAGCACAGAGAATTGCTACTGCCAGTATTTCCACAGACATGCTGCTGTGAGCATGTAGGAAATACTGCTGCTGCACACTGGGGCATAGCAAGCTTTTCAAAAGTGTGGGGGATGGATGTGGTTTGTTTATAAACAATAAAAACGATGAATACAGTGACAGAGGGGTACAAAATGTATAACGTACAAGATATAAAAAGCTTCCCATTTAAATGAGTGATACTAGATACGTATAAAAAACACACTCGGAACACATGGAAAAGTCAAAACTCTGTTGTGCAAATACACAACAGTAGACTTGCTAAAGAATCAGAATCAGAAATACTTTAATAATCCCAGGGGGAAATTATTTTTGTTAAAAACTCCAGATATACGCCTCCTCAGCACGAGCTGACCGATAAAATCTAACACACCAGGAGAGTCGGGACTTAAGGCAGAACAGCCAATCATCAGCCGGTCACACTCAAAGCCGGTGTCATGTTTGAGAGGAGGCAGCCGCAGCGAGCGCAGACACAGAGCGGCCAGAGAAACAGAGGAGCGACTGTAGTTAGGCGTTTGTGCAAAACTGCGGAAAACACTGCAGAAAAAGTGCGGGTGTTGAACCCCTCTCACCTTTAACTTTTATGAAATTACCCAATAGCAGATCTATACAGGTGGAGACGCCCAAGGCTGCACATATAACATATATATAAAAAAAACACATTTATTTAACTTTTATGAAATTACCCAATAGCAGATCTATACAGGTGGAGCTGGGGAAGGTGGAGGGTGCTGCAACTGCTACAGCAAGCACTAGCCGAGTATTTGAATGTTGAGCAGCAAGCTCAAACTTATTAAAAATAAATATGTAATATAATAAATTTCTTATATATATAAAAAAAAAAAAAAAAACTTTTGAGCGGTAGTGTACATTCTCACCTTTCTTTCTGCTGGCGTGGCTCAGGTGGAGAAGCTGGCACGCACACTGTTCCTGTGGAAGATTGAAGTGCATGAGCAGAAGGAGAAGGTGTACGAGATGCGGCGCTGGAACGAGGCTCTGGTCACTAATATGCTTCCGGAGCACGTCGCCCGGCATTTTCTAGGCTCCAAGAAGAGAGATGAGGTGAGGAAATCCAGCCTGTCAGTCTCAGCTTCCATATTTCACACAAATTCCGTGTAAAACTCGCTTAACTTTCCTACGTCCCAGGAGCTCTACAGCCAGTCCTACGATGAGATCGGAGTCATGTTCGCCTCCATCCCAAACTTCTCTGATTTCTATACGGAGGAAAGCATCAACAACGGCGGGATTGAGTGTCTGAGGTTCCTCAATGAAATCATTTCCGATTTTGATAGCGTAAGTACTAGTAGTATTTCACCCAGTTGTTGCCAATAGGAGTAGAAGCACTCTGTTATTCGTTCACGTTTGTGCTCTTTAGCTTTTAGACGAACCGCAGTTTCGCTGTATAACTAAGATCAAGACTATTGGCAGCACGTATATGGCAGCATCAGGAGTCTCTTCAGACAATAACACGAACGGTTATGCCTGTATGAAGGTAAAGGAGGTACATACGAGTCCAGTTTATTCATCTAGTTCTGATCACACAGAGGTAAAAACGATTTGTTTTGTCCTTCCCGACAGAAAGAAGAGATTTCGGAGCGGGAACGCTGGCAGCACTTGGCAGATCTTGCTGATTTTGCTCTGGCCATGAAAGTCACGTTGATGAACATCAACTACCAGTCCTTCAATAACTTCATGCTCCGCATCGGTTAGTGTCCAGACGTCCAGCTGTGTGTGAACGACACAATGATTATGCCTCATGTTTTGCTGTGTGTTTTCTCCATAGGGTTGAATAAAGGGGGTGTTTTGGCTGGTGTGATCGGGGCCCGTAAACCTCATTTTGACATCTGGGGAAACACTGTGAATGTGGCCAGTCGCATGGAGTCCACAGGGGTGATGGGGAACATCCAGGTGACGCTAGTTAGCTTGACTTTTGGTGAACTACTTTTAAAGGAGCTTCCCCAAAGCACTGTAATGATGATGTATTTTTTGTAGGCCAACCCAAAGTTTGCATCGCCGTGATTCACCCCACAAAAAAAAAAAACTTGCAGATATATTATTAATGAAATAAAAGGCCAATTAAATGTACTTAAAAATAAACACTTCCGTGACTGTTTCTTATAAACACTTTGCACTTTGTAATAATGTTAAATTAAACGTTTTACTTTAAGGTATGTTTTAAATCATTATATTTTAATTTTCTTTTGTACACAATTATCAATAGAAAAAAAATCTTATTAAAGTTAATATATTTTAAATGTATTAAATTGCAACTTAATCATTACAAATGAGTAATTACAAATATATGTAAATACATGACATACAAGTTTCAATAGAAATGACATTAAAGTATATTTTAGTTTACCATAAATGATTGTCAGCACATTCAGAAGTAAAAAAATTAACCATATTTCAAAGACAATAGAAGTAATTATAAAATTACATGTAAAGATGAACTTAAGTGGGTCAAAAAAAATTGGCTAATTGCATTTACAATAAACAATATATTCAGTTCGCACTTACTATTATTTATGTACTATGTACTCTTTTTGCAAGTGTATTATAGTGTACTAAAGCTAAAGATAAAAAAATACCATGTGCAAATGATTTCAACCTCATCACAAAGCTTCCAAAAACTCTTTCAGTCCTTATTTAAAATCTACAACTTGTAAATCATGAGTTAGAATAGTTAGCAAGAGCGTGATTATAAACAGAACGATTAACGATTTGTTAGCAAGCGCCTTTTTCAAGACTCGCAAAAGGGCATTTTTCTGATGTCTTAGAATAAAACCTGAGAACATTAAAAAAATAAAAAAAAACAGGATGATGCAACAGGAAGTTGAAATGTACAGTGACGTCGCTGTATGCTAGCTAAACAAACTCTGCTTCCCCCAGGTGGTGGAGGACTGCTACTGCATCCTGAAGGAATACAGCTTCCGCTTCGTCAGGAGAGGACCTATATTCGTCAAGGGCAAAGGAGAGCTGCTCACCTACTTCCTAAAGGGACGTGAAAAACAAGGCTCCTTCATTAACGGCTCTTTTGTCACGCTGCCGCACCAAGTGGTGGACAGCTCCTGACCGACACGCGCACACACGGTCCTACACAGAACTCCTGCTCGCGCACACCTCACCTCATACCTCTTCTGCAGAGTACAGTGCTCCAGTAATTAGTACTTTCAAATGTGTTTTCTCTATTTATTAGGCTGAGGGAAGAAACGTTGAGAGAGACTTTCTGTTTATATAAGAGAAGTACTATATAATCTACATTTGGAAGTGTGCACAGAGATGAGTGAATGAAATGAAACAAGTGATTTTGTTAGGATGCTGAAGTGATAAACAGGATGTTTTTAAACTCAGACCACAACGAATACATTGAACTCTACTGTATATTACGCACTGCGCTGCTCAAAGAAACTGATGAATTACCTATTTTTGTTTTTCTTTCATTTAATTATTTAATCCTTTATTTAAAGATCACACTGAAAGTTCCAGATATATCTGAATGTTGTTTGCGATTGAAAAGCTTCTCCGAATGCCTGTGTAGGAAAGCATACTGACTGCCTTTGCCTCTTCTGTAAGTGTGTGTGAGTGTGTGTGTGTGTGTGTATTTCTAAAGTCTATAGTCACATTTTCTCTTTTGAATTTAATCATTTATAATGGATGTACATGAGGGTTTGAAAGTCTGAGACCACATTAAATCATGGGTTTTAATCATAGACTGTATAAAAACATGGACATAGTCTCCGTGACATCACCCATAGTTTTCTGAACAGTGTTTTTGAAGCTCAAAGTGGGCGGGGCCGGCCATCGGCATCTTGGCAGCACGTCACCGTGTGTCACTCCTGGATAATCGAAAATGGGCAAAAAGGCGAGAACTGGTTGCTGAAGCCACGCCCACCTAGCTCTACGGCAGTGTCAGCAGCAGCAATCCATCTGTCAATCAAGTAGCCACGCCCTTAATTATGCGGAAATTTAAAGCTTAATATAATTTAAACAGATGAGTTATAAAAAAAAATCACCCCCCTCAGAGTTGTCATGAAGGGCAAAATTAGCTATATAGACCAAAATCATTTTTTGTACCAGGCTATAAACGTTTTTTTTTTTCTGCTGTAAAGTTGGGCATTTTAACATGGGGTGTCTATGGGATTGACTTCTTTTTGCAGCCAGCCTCAAGCGGCCAGTCGATGAATTACAGTTTAAGTCACTTACGTGTTGACTTCACAAGAGAGAGCAGGAGGTTGCCGCTTGGTTTTAATCCTGGAAATAACCGTACAGTTATAGGATTACTCATAAAATAACTAAAAAAAAAAAAAGAATATTTAAAAAAAAAAAAAAAAAAAAATTAAGTGTTACAAAAATGATTATGCTGTCAGTGTAATTAGTACTAAAAAAATATTGTATTAAATTCTAAAAATAAACACTAGCACTTTCACTGGTTGTCTCAGACTTTTGGACCCCATTATACGTTCTAGTGTTCCTCATGTGCCAAATACAAGCCACTATGTGCTACTCTGGGGACGTAGTGTATGAGTATCACTGTGTGAACGGTTTCATTGTGCGTGTCATTGCAGGGATAAACCTTTCTTAATTCAGAATATATTCCCCACGGTGTCTTTCCTCAAGGATTAGATGAATGTGCAATAGTTTATTCTTTTACTGCATTCTGCTCTCCATTACAGTTTTAAGAAGAGCCCTCTTCTCCCAGCAAGTCATATTTTTATATTATGATGTAAAGTTGTAGTTAAAGAGTATTGTACACAGAGACAGGACGTTAGGCTGGACCGGTGTGTCTTCTAAACTGGCCAGACAGTTCATTTATTACCAGTGTCAGGGACCTTCTGTGTCTGTAAGCAGAAATCCCTCTGATTTTGACTTGAAATGGTTTGTGAAGGCATGACTTTGTGGCCGATTGCTGTGGTTTGATGCAGGATTTTGCTAAAATTTGATATTTTTGAATTATCCTTAGATATGGAATAAAATGGCACTTTGAAAGATCTGTTACCTAATGCTGTCTGAGTTTGATTATTTTAAACGTGTTGTTAAATGTTTACATTTTAAATGTGTTTTTTTATTTTTTCTACATAATGGTTCCCCGAATACCATTATTGCTGTTACCCTGAAACTTTGGTAACATGGTATTACAACATTGATATAACAACAAAATAATTCAAACAACACATAAAGGTCTACTGTTTTGAGGAAAACTGATATTTGTGATTGTTTTACAATAGTTAACAATTGACAGTTGTTTGGGCAAATAGTAAATTAACAAGGTTTGCATTACTCCCTTGCTAAAAATGGCTCACCAGTCTGATTTTAGAGGAGTTTTAGGCACTTGTTCTGGGGGACCATTTAAGACCAGTAAACCAACTTTTTTCAGCAGGGTTATAAATGGAGAAGCTTTTAAAGTCCTGGTTTTTGCTCTCCTGTCCCCAGAAATATCCCCATTTTACAGCATGTTCACAACACCTTGCAAAACACTGTAAATCAGACCAACATAGCCTCCAAAAGCACACACAAAAAACAATATTTGAAAAAATCTCTTAAAATATTTGGGTAACACTTTATTTTAAGGGCCAGTTCTCACTATTAACTAGTATATTACTAGCATATTGGCTGTTTATTAAAGCACATATTGATGTCTTATTCTGCATGACTATATTTACAATGTCTTAACCCTACCTAAACAACTAGCTTAACTATTAATGAGCAGAAAATTAGGAGTTTATTGAGGTAAAAGTCGTAGTTAATAGTCGGAATTAGACTTTAAAATATTACCAATATTTGTACTTTACACAGTATATTCACAGTTTCTGAAAATAAATAACAGGAAAATAATAGAATCAGTTAAGGAAACTGAAACTATGGAGACCATTCATATTCTGCTGTAAAACAGCTCATCATCATCAAAATATTTATTTCATCTAACTTCTGGGGTGCCTCAGGGCTCTGTTCTTGGACCACTTCTCTTCTCTGTCTACATGGCATCACTAGATTCTGTCATTCAGAAACATGGCTTTTCATTCCACTGCTATGCTGATGACACTCAGCTCTACCTCTCATTCCATCCTAATGATCCAACGGTAGCTGCTCGCATCTCAGCTTGTCTAACAGACATTTCTTGCTGGATGAAGCACCATCACCTTCAACTCAACCTTGCAAAGACAGAACTGCTTGTGGTTCCAGCAAACCCATCGTTTCATCACAATTTCACCATCAAGTTAGGCACATAAACCATAACTCCTTCAATAACAGCCAGAAACCTTGGAGTTATGATTGATGATCAGCTGATTTTCTCAGACCACATTGCTAAAACTTTCTGGTCCTGCAGATTTGCTTTATACAACATTAAGAAGATCAGGCCCTTTCTTTCGGAACATGCTGCACAACTCCTTGTTCAAGCTCTTGTTCTGTCCAGGCTAGACTATTGCTACGCTCTCTTGGCAGGTCCCCAGCCAGTTCTATCAAACCTTTACAATTAATCCAGAATGCGGCAGCAAGATTAATTTTTAATGAGCCGAAAAGAACGCACGTCACACCTCTGTTTATCAGTTTGCACTGGCTACCAGTGGCTGCTCGCATAAAATTCAAGGCATTGTTGTTTGCATACAAAACCACCACTGGCTCTGCACCCCTTTACCTAAATTCATTACTTCAGACTTATGTACCCTCTAGAAGCTTAATTTCTGCAAGTGAACGTCTCTTGACTGTTCATCCCAAAGAAGCACAGAATCACTTTTACGGACTTTTATATTAAATGTTCCCTCCTGCTGGAATGACCTGCCCAACTCAATCCGAGCAGCTGAGTGCTTAGCCATCTTCAAGAATCGGCTTAAAACACATCTCTTCCATCTTTATTTGACCCTCTAACTTTTTCACTCACTATTCTAATTCTATTCTTAAAAAAAAAAAATCTAACTAGCTTTCTAATCTTTTTGTATTCTGTCTGTTTTCTTCTCATTTATTATACAATTAACAAAAGGGAAAAAAAGACCTCTAACACTAGCTTGCTCTATTCTTTTTCTATTCTATGTTTTCTTTTTATTTATTATATTATTTAAAAGCCCTTGCTACGTATACTGCATTAAGCTAACTGAGACTTGTTATAGCACTTATATACCATTGCTCTTTTGTTGATTTTGATTGCTTCCATTGTCCTCATTTGTAAGTCGCTTTGGATAAAAGTGTCTGCTAAATGTAAATATAAATGTATATATATATTGTCCCCATGTTTATTTTCTTTTTTAATCATCAATCATGTCCCTAGTTTCCATTTCAGAAATCTGGTCACATGGTCTTTCTTTAAAATCCCTTCTCCTCAGGGCAAAGGTCATTCCAGGTAAAGCACATCTATACCACTAAAGAAAACATACCGAAATTATCATGTATTATTATAGCTTTGTGGACACGGCTTACTTAGTTCATAGTTTTGACGATGTGCCATAGAACTGCAGCAGTACCATGGTATATATGTATGTATTTTACTGGTAGGTCTATTTACTATGTAAATACAGTCATACCAGTAATATTGGTAATGGTATTACTTGATACTAAACTTTTCTGTAAAGTTCCCTCGAGAAGTACCATGTTAACACCTAGACATTAACCAGTAGATGTAATACCATTTCGTGGCGTTGTTGTTTTAATGCTATCTGACAGCGTCAGTACTTTTGTTATACTGTACAGCAGTAACTCGAAGCCAGCTCTGTTCTTGAGTGTGTGTCTGTCTTTTTATGATTCTAGAGAGTTCAAGGTTGTTGCGGCGCTTCCGATGACGTCATCGCGCACCGACCGACGTCCGTAATGGACTTGCAGCTGTTCTCTGACAAACAATAACAAGAACAGCGAGCGAGCGAGCGAGAGAACGGCGGCGGCTTCCGTGTCTGTAATCGCGCTGATATCGAGCCCGTGAGGCGTCTCGAGTCTGACATCGCCGGCGAGGAAACTCTGGCCTCCGCTGCCTCCTCCTCCGACTCGGAAACCGGCGGAGCTTCGCCGCCCCCGCGGAAGAAAAGCCGAGGCTCGGCGGCGGAGGGAGCAGGAGAGAGCGGGGCGTCTGCTGCCGGGATCACGGGCCTCTCTGCGGCGTCTCTCCCAACCCCCCACCAGCGCTCGGCCATCCGTCTCAATCACAGCCCGCAGTCGCGCAGATCCGCCGCTGTAAACGCGTTTTATAAGATGCAGGCCAACGGGACCGGAGGACAAGAGCCGGAGCCGGAGCCGGAGCCGCAGGTGTCCTGCAGGAACGGAGAGTCCTCGTCCTCCGCCGCGGGAGCGGTGCACTCCAACGGGCTGCTGTCCTCCGCGAATAACGGGCTGCCGTCCACCGAGAGCCCGGCGTCTGACACCAGCACGAAGAAGAAGAAACGACTGTCCCAGAGCGACGAGGACGTGATCCGGCTGATCGGACAACATCTCCACGGGCTGGGACTCAAGTAAGTGAAGCTCAGCCGCGATCAGCGCCTTATCCGCGGGTTATTATCGGATTGGTCAGGCGACATGAAGCCATGATGCTGTCCGTGGTCTGCTTGTGCTTGCACGTTGCGGTCAGTTGTGATCTTGTTATGTTTTAACGATTGCGGCACTGGTGTTTTGTGCTTTTGTGACGGTGTAAGTAGTGTTCTTGTAGCTTGTCAGTGCTGCTGTTGTTTCCATAACAGTGTCAGTGGTGTTAACAAAAACACCACTGACACTTTTGAAAAAAACAAAAACACCACTGACACTTTTGTAAAAAAAAAAAACTAACCACTGACATGGCAGAACTGACAAGTTACAAAACACCACTGACACTGTTATGAAAACAATAACAACACTGACACTGACGTCAGAGACCACTGACACCAATGTCAGTGGTCTTCTTGTAGCATGTCAGTGTTGTTATTGTTTTCATAACAGTGTCAGTGGTGTTATGTAACATGTCAGTGGATTTTTCTTAGATTTCAGTGGTGTTTTTGTGCTTTCATAATAGTGTAATGATAGTGACTGTTATGATTGCATAATGCTGTCTGTTTTCTTGATACCGCAGTGGTATTTTTATAGTTTCATGCTATTGTTGCTCTAAACTGCCAGACCCTATAATATAATAGCCTATAGTTTTAGCAAACACAGTATAATTTAATGTTGCGACACAGGTCCTGTAAGACCTTTATATAACAAAAAGAAAAAAAAATGTTTTTCAATAAAATCTGAATTTGAAAAGGAAAACACACTCATGTGTGTATAAACATGTCTAGTGTATCAGTTTAGTAGTTCAGTTGTTATTGTCGACAAGGTTAAATGGTTTTATTGCAGTCTGTCTTGCCTTGCATAAACTTCCCTGTTTTCTGTGTAGAAAAGCCGTTGAGTTGAGTGGGAGTGATGTTCCTTTCTAGGAAATGACACGTTCAGGACTTTATGTTAATTATTGTGTTCATGAATCAAACACTGACGACTTGTTGCCAGGAGATTAGAACTCTGTGTGTGTGTGTGTGTAACTCTGTGTGTGTGTGTGTGTGTGTCTCTCTCTGTGTGTGTGTGTGTTTTACTGTGTGTGTGTGTGTAACTCTGTGTGTGTGTGTGTGTAACTCTGTGTGTGTGTGTGTGTGTGTGTGTGTGTGTGTGTGTAACTCTCTCTGTTAGTGTGTGTGTGTGTAACTCTCTGTGTGTGTGTGTGTGTGTGTGTGTGTGAGCACGAATATAAATGCTGAATCAAATCTCTAATCAGGCTATCGTGTGAAAGGAGCATGAATCCACTTCGCTATATTCATTAGCATCTTTCTTTTTGTTTCAGTCAAACTGTGGACCTGTTGATGCAGGAATCGGGCTGTAGACTTGAGCATCCCGCTGCGACCAAGTTCAGGAATCATGTGATGGAGGGAGAATGGGAAAAGGTGAGTCTTCACGTAGACAGTCTGGGATAGGGACGCTCCGATCCGATAATCAGTATCTGTATCGGCTCCGATACTGCCATGTTCTGCCGGATCGGACGAGATGGATCCAGATCCGTTAATGTGCGTGTACTATTGTTTTATTGTTAAGCCCTGAAAGGCACAAAAACATTATAAAGCACCGTAAAGTTTTCATGCACTATATTCCAAGTGTTCTGGAGCCGTTCCATAGTTTAATGTGAGGTACAGATGAATACTGAATCATTAAATTCAAGTTCCAGTAAACTCTTCTCTCCGCTGTCGTCCTCGTTTCAGCATTCAAACTGCGTCTCGCATTCGGTTACGACGATCAAGACAATAAAACTCTCTCCAAGAGGATTCAGTGTTCCTGTTATTATACTTGATCTGTAGATAAAGCATAAAAGGACTTTATCTTGCTGGAGTCTATATCATGTTACTTTCTCCCGGGTGTCTGTTGGATCACTACACTGGAGAAGACGCGCACAGGAACTGAAATATAAAACGGTTGAAAGAAAAGAGACTATCGCACAGATATAATACACTACGCATCAATATCTCTCCCCTTTGAGCTTTTCTGTGTGGAGCGCTGTGACTCTTCAAACACATCGTTCTGTGCACGGGGTGTGCTTTGTGTCGCTCTGTGTTGGAGCCGTTCATGTTATAATACTTTTGCGCAATGAACGATTATTAATAATAGTCTTTTGTTGTCTTATCTATCATAAGTTGCTGCTTCATTACTGTGCTATACATTTAAAAGAAATGTCTTTTGATTTTATAATATATTATATTTATATAGAAATATATTTACTTGTTTTTCATGAATGTATTTTACAACAATACAAAGAGCAATGTGTAACATTTTACAAGATTTAGTTCTACATTTATTCACTTTTATTTGTTCCCCACTAAATAATGTTCTTTTTTTTTACTGAATGTTTAGATTTTATAATTATTGTGCACTCATTATTTTTCTAGAGTAACTTTTGCTACTGAATTATTTTTGCTACCGAAGTATTTTTGTCATAGATTATGATTATATATTTTTTCATTTGTTATTTTTCTGTATAATGAAGTTGTCCATATTTAGTAGATTGTGCTAAACACACAAAACAGTGATGATCAGGTCAACACAGAGAAGTATAGAAATTCAACATTGATTTAAAAAAAACATGGATCAGTGTCCGTATCGGCCGATACTCAGAATTTTTGGTATTGGATCGGTTCTGAAAACATGTCTAGGAAATGCTGAAGTTGTTACATTACAGAAGGAAAAACTGTGTTTGTGGCATGCAGATGGAACGTCTCTGTTTACTCTCGACACATCACAATGAAAAGAACTGTCTCCACGTTCTGCTTTATCATAAATATGGTAGTATCGTGCACATTCTATCAGCAGTGAGCCTCCGTCTCAATATACTGTACACAACACCACATACATTCACATCAGAAGTTAACTCAGCGCTAGAGTCACACTCACGGGACACTGCGCTTATTTTCAATCACAAAAGTACATTATTTGCATGTGCTTTAAAGCTTTGCCGGTTAAACGTTTATTTTGTGACGTGCTGTTCTTTTTCTGAGCGTGTACACCTGAAGCGTGCGCGTGCTAAAAGCCTGATTACTGAATTATTTATCTTTCACGTTTGATTGTGCTACTACTGTGAAAAACACACAAGGTTTACATATAAACACAGTTGGTTGTGTCAAAAGTGAAGTTAAACAGTTGCAAGAGAAACGGATGCGTGAGTGTATATTAGATGTGTGCAGCTCTTAAAGTGACAGCAGACTAATAGTACTAAACATTGTGATTTAAGGGAGAGTTCGTCCAAAAATGAAAATTATTCACTCACTCTCATGTTGTTCCAAACCTGTATTAATTTCTTTCTTGTGCTGAACACAGAATAAGATATTTTGAAGAACGTGGGTAACCAAACAGTTGCTGGTCACCATTGACTTTGATAGTAGGAAAGAAAATGCTGTGGAAGTCACCGGGGACCAGCAACTGTTTGGTTTCCCACATTCTTCAAAATAACCTTTATGTTCAACAGAAGAAAGAAACTCATTCAGGTTTAAAGCAACTTAAGAGTGAGTAAATGGTGATTCATTTTTGGGTGAACTTTCCATTTAATGTTATGTGTATTATGTGTATTTGTTATGTGTATCTTTGTTCTTATTTTTTAGTAACAAAGATTTTTATCTTCTCCCACTTTGGCCTAAATGTCTGCCATTCTTTTTTCTGTTTTCTATTTTGTTACCTTATAAGGCTTTGTTGTTAAAACAGGGAAAGTAGCTTGACTGTACTGCTCAGACAACTTGCAACATAGTAACACCAACGCAAAAAATAATCATAAAAAAATCAATAATCATTATTTTTTTCACTAAAATAAAATGTATATGACACGACCCCACAACATAAAATCAAATAAAATAAATTAGCCATTTTTCCACTTTAAATAAAAGATAAAACATTGTAGGGAATACACTTTATTTAATTTTCAAAATATTGTTTTATTTATTATTTTATATTATTGTCCAAATTATCCCATGGGCGGAACTGGGCCGTATTTGAGCCGTGGGCTGTATGTCTGACACCCCTTCTTTAGAGGATAGTAAATGCAGAAAGAATAGTTTCCACCCATAGTCTTCAACTGAATTATTAAAGGAATAGTCCAACCCAAAATGACAATTTGCTGAAAATGTGTTCACCCTCAGGTAATCCAAGATGAGTTTGTTTCTTCATCAGATTTGGAGAAATGTAGCATTGCATCACTTGCTCACCAGTGGATGCTCTGCAGTGAATGGGTGCCATCAGAATGAGAGTCCAAACAGCTGATAAAAACATCACAATAATCCACAAGTAATCCACAGCAATCCAGTCCATCAGTTAATGACTACTTAAGCAAAAAACTGTGTTTTTACGAAACAAATCACAAATGCACAGATCAAGCACCGTTTACAAGTGAAAAAAGTCTGACAGATCTTAAAATCCACCAACATATTTATTGTGAGAGGACAACAGGAGATGGGCTTTTTCATTCGAGGAAGCATTATTATGCATTATGGCCAGAAGCAACAGTTTAAAGTTAAAAACGTCTTAATGATGGATTTGTTTCTTACAAACACACAGCTTTTGTCTTCTCCAGACATTAACTGATGGACTGGAGTGTTGTGGATTATTGTGATGTTTTTATCAGCTGTTTGGTCTCTCATTCTGACGGCACCCATTCACTGCAGAGCATCCACTGCTGAGACACTGATGCAATGCTACATTTCTACAAACCTGATGAAGAAACAAACTCATCCTAATCTTGTATGATCTGAGGGTGAGCACATTTTTTAGCAAATTTAGATTTTTGGGTGAACTTTTCCATTAAAACCATTGTTAACAGAAGTGGAATAATGCGGTGGGATCAGAGCTGTTCATTAAACTTCTTATGGTTCCCATCAGTAGCTAGGAGGGTTACACCTTAAGGGCATTTCAAAACTTTGCCTTTTTTGTGCATGCAATATTAATATGGGTCACAACAAGCCAAACAAGCAGCAGATAAGGGTTTGTCAGCTTGTGAACACTCAGTTAATCTGTCTGTGGTCTCTAACAGGCCGAGAGCGACCTCAACGAGCTGAAAGCACTGATGCACTCACCCAGCGCTGTGGTGGTAAGAGTCCAAAGTCCTCTGAGCATCTCCACCGTCCGGTGTGTGAACGCCTGACTGATGTTCTCCTGTGTGTGTGTGCAGCGGATGAAGTTCCTGCTCCTGCAGCAGAAGTATCTGGAGTATCTGGAGGACGGGAAGGTTCTGGAAGCGCTGCAGGTGCTCCGAGCCGAACTCACGCCCCTGAAGTACAACACTGAGCGCATCCACGTCCTCAGCGGGTATCACACTTCACTACTGTTTTGGGGGCATTAGAGCAACAATGTCATTTTCTAATTTTTAATGACATGTTCATAGGTGTGCTATTATGAGAGAGCAACTTTACTCTAACCTTTGAAAGAAATTCTGCGTGCATGCTGCCACTCCTGTTACAGAGGCCGCAGATAGAGGAAAAAATGGTCAAAATATATACAGAGTGTTTAAAATTTCTACTGAAATACAATTAAATATTTGTGTTGATTCTTTTGGTACAATTTCTTTTAAGGTGAGCTTGTTACAGTGTAATAAGTACTGAGTAATAATAATTAACTCAATGAGCTTTCTGTATGGTTAAGAGTAGGGTTCGGTTTAGGGTTAGTTTCTTGTAATTATGCATAATTTTCTATTATTACTATAATAAGCATATGTAATGTGTAACAACATCATCATCTTAAAATAAAGTTGTTTTTTTAGTAATTTTAGTCAACATGAAATCAAAATGAATCAAAACAAAAGTTGTTCCACCTTTCTAAAACCAAGTCCCACCCTACTGTTCTCTGTAGAGAATAGAACTAGAAATAATGTAGAAATAAAATCTGATGTAAAAGGTGATAACTTGTTGACTTTTAAGAGACGACAGCAAAAAAAGAGCCTTTTATTTTTAAGAGTCAAGCAGAGTGGAAGACAGTTCATGAAAAACGTTTAATTTTAACTGAATTCAGTACAGGGTTGTTATAATTAACTAAAACTAAACCAAATAAAAACACTTTGAATACTTGGAATTAAACAAACTTTACTGAAATAAAATAACTTCTAAAAAATATTTTATTTCAGCTAGTTTCCAAAGCAACATTTCTCTCTTTCATTTAGATTAACTTGAAGTACTAAAATAAAACTAAATAAACTAAAAGTGAAAAAAATTATATATATATATATATATATATATATATATATATATATATATATATATATATATATGTACAAAAAAACATATAATACCAAAAAAACTTCAACTAAAATAAAAACAGAAAATATATGTCAAATCCAATTCAAAATATTGACTATAATAAAAACTATAATAGTATATCAATAATACCAAAATAGCACTTTCTCAGTGGTAATAGTAAAATAATAAAAGCATGTTCTGACCCCTTTAATATGATTAGAATATTAATCCAGATTCAGAATTTAAAACTTCCAGGGTCCCACGTGTACTATTTATTTATTTATTTATTTATTTATTTTATTGTTTATTTTGCCATCTGTTCACTTTCATTTACACTTTTATCCTGAGTGATGGTCAGATGAGGGACACATGAAGTGATGTCTGGGCTTTATTAAAGTGTGGCTGCAGCGTGTGTCTTGTCATCGTGCTGTGTGTCTGTGCTTCTGTGTAGGTACCTGATGTGCAGTCATCCTGATGATCTGCGTGCTAAAGCTGAATGGGAAGGGAAGGGGACGGCCTCACGATCCAAACTCCTCGACAAGCTGCAGAGTGAGTTCATATAAACCGCTCATCCTGGCCCTTGACTGCTCCAACTATAATATGGTTAAAAAGCAGACTTTCAGAAATATCCTCTGGTCAAGCTTAGACACTTCACTGTATTATTTTATTTGTATATTAATTATACCATGATTATTACACAATGGAAAGAACATTAACATGATTATTACACAAAACATCTCAGAATTGATCAAATCCATTGATAACTCTACTGATGTTTGAGCTGTTGATGTCACTTCCTGGAGGATGATGTCATTCGGGAACTATGGTTAGTTAAAGGGATATTATAAAAGACTAACAGGAGGGATGTGATATTGGGGAGAGGGAAAACCTTTAACCCTTGTGCTGTGCTGGAAAATATTAACCTAATTAGGTTTTAGGTGTTTGTGTTTCTCTCTGGAACGGATTGATCGGAGCTCATGAGTGTAAAAGCATGGTTTGTGGATCATTTTGGCAACTTTCACTCAAAAACTGAGGTGCATGAGCTCAGATCAGTGAGGCCTACAATCAGTCAGTTCCTAAATGAAATACAAAACCTGTGCTTATTGAGAAAAAAAAACAAGTTGATAAACTGAGTACAGTATTTAGTAATGCAATAGCATAATGAGAGATTTCGAAGCAATTTTTTGTAGGCTTCTGGTTTTTTTGAGTGGGAACACCACAAGTGTATAACAAGGGGAGAAAAAGAAGTACAAAAATTACTTTTGGTAGGTTTTATATCCTGTGTGAGAAAAAGTCATTAGTCCAGTGAGATAACATTGAAAAAAATAAATTAAATAAAAATCTCTTACCAGTTAATATATGTCAATGACAGAGTTTTGTTTAAAACATTTCAGTTAATAATGAAAATAGAGAAAACAAAAATGAAAAAAGAATTGTACCTTAATAAATTGCCAGTTTTTCATATTAGAAGTTAGTGTTACACCATGACAAAAATTTCAACAGTGGCTTATTTAATTTTTTTTTATTAATTGAAATGATTAAAAATTCACTCTGATGTTCAAGAAAAACTAAGAAGATTTCTATATTTTAAGAAATGTGATTTTATTATTTCTGAATTGCATTTAAATGATAAGGTATGAGAGGTTGTGCTGTGTTGATTATAGTAACAAGCTAATAGACACAAAACAGTGTTTTATTTATTTAGCAAATTAATTAAGCTGCATCCTTCTGCTAGATGATCTAGTTCTTGACTAAACCAAACTTATTTGCTCAGAAAAATCTGCTTATTATTTGACATGGGACTGGGACATGAATTATATTTATTATTTGTTTAAACATTATTATTCACTTTTTCATTAATTCTGTCCACTCCTTCCTCTCTTCATCCCCTCTTTTTTTCACTTGTACAGTTTCATGTAATTCTTTTTTTTTTTCAGCTAGGGTTCGGGTCAGTTCTATTTCAGTTCAGCCAATTCAGGAGATGAATTGAATCCGGCCGCTAGCCCAAAGAGTAGATGTGTCTTTCACTTGATGTCCTGTGTTGGCTGAATTCAGATGAAACTGAGTCTAACCCTCCGTGACCTCTCTGCTCCGTCTCTGTCTGTCTCTCTCTCGTGTGTCTCTCACAGCGTACCTGCCCCCGTCTGTGATGCTGCCGCCCCGTCGTCTGCAGACGCTCCTGCGGCAGGCCGTGGAGCTGCAGAGAGACCGCTGTCTCTACCACAACACCAAACTGGACAGCGGACTGGACAACGTGTCTCTGCTCATAGACCACGTGTGCAGCAGGTACAGCTGTCAGGTTTATAGTGTCAGTGTTCATCTGAAGTCTACTAGTGTCATTTTAATATTTGGTAACACTAGATTAGGGAACACATATTCACTACGAAGGTCGGGTTAAGGCATCTAGAATATGATCATGGAGAATAAAGCATTAATATGTGCTTTATAAGTACTGATAAACTGGCTCGGCTCACTGCAGTGTCTGTTTTCCTCATATATATATATATATATACGAGGTTGTGTCAGTGTATTTGTCAGTGTAGTCTGATGTCGGCTCTTTAATGAATACTCTGTGCTCTCTAAAATGCATGGACTGTCGTCTCCAGGAAGCAGTTCCCCTGCTACACCCAGCAGATCTTGACAGAGCACTGCAATGAAGTCTGGTTCTGTAAATTCTCCAACGACGGCACCAAACTGGCCTCGGGGTCCAAAGACACAACAGTCATCATATGGCAGGTTGACCCTGTGAGTGACCTTTCCCTCATAGCCATCAAATGACCAGAGCTGGGTAGTCTGTATTCTGTTACTGATTCCAAATTACATGACAAAAAATGTCGTCAGTAACGTAATCCATTACTTTACACATAGAAGGTAATATAAATTGATTACTTTTGACCAAACTCGTTTTTCACATTGATATAAATAGGTTACTGATATACAAAATACAAAGGGAAAAAAACAACGTCAAATGCATTAAACATTACGTCTAGGGTTCGTATTTCGGGAGTTTAATGCAAAGCTAATAATTAATTAAATCATAAAATTGTCAAACTAAAATCAGTAATAAAAAAAAATAAAAAAAAATAATGAAATATTTGATTTGTTTACCTCCACGTCATATGACCATTGATAAAGTCAGAGAATCGTGAGCATGCAAATGTGTTACTTAACTATTAAAATACCTTTAAATCTCAAGAGACTTCAAGTAGATATATTAGGTGAACATTTAAAAGATGAAAAACATTATGAATAATATACTGCTGTTGTGTGAATAATATGTAATCGGTAAAAAGTATCTGTAGTCTGATTACGAGGATTTTAAAATGTAATCTAATTACAAATAATTCCTTTTTGGAATCTGATCACGTGATCCAGATTAATCCGTTACTACCCAGCACTGGATGTGAGAGTCTGATGGTCTGCGGTGTTTTGACAGGACTCTCTCCAGCTCAAGCAGCTGAAGACGCTGGAGGGTCATGCCTATGGGGTTTCCTATCTGGCCTGGAGCCCGGACGACTCGTATCTGATAGCGTGCGGCCCGGACGACTGCTCCGAGCTCTGGCTGTGGAGCGTTCAGGTGAGGGTCTCGCCCGCTCAGACACCGCTGACCCGCAGTCAGTGCTCAGATTCTTTCCACCGGCTCGTCTCGTGTCTAATCCGCTGCTCTGCTCCTCCAGACAGGGGAACTGAGAACCAAAATGAGTCAGTCCCATGAGGACAGCCTGACCAGCGTGGCCTGGAATCCAGACGGCAAGCGTTTCGTTACCGGAGGTCAGAGAGGCCAGTTCTACCAGTGTGTAAGTGCCGCTGTACAGTTACAGTCTTCTCAGATATAATTGGGTGAATCTCGTTAGCAAATGTCCAGGTCATATTTCAGCCCGACATCAAAAGAAAAAAGTAAGAAATCATATTGAATGACAATTGTTGTTAATTCATTCTGCATTGGGTAGAGTACTGTATTTACATTTTTTATGTACAATTCTGCACAATTTCCCCTTGTCAAAAAAAGAAAAATATCTTCCTAATATTGATCAAACACACTTTTATTATTATTTTTTTTATTATTATTATTATTAAAAACAGCTTACATTTAAATTCAGTGAAACCAATAACCAATACAACCATGATGTATATTTGTACTTTTTGGGATAAAAAAAAAAAAAAGATATTTTTTGGACATTAAAGTAATGAGAATTTGTGTGGAAGTGTGCTTAATTATCATGAAAATAATGTCAAAATTAAATATAATAAAAAAAATAAAAAAAAAAAAAAATAAATAAAAAATAAAAAAAAAAACACTATGCCATGTACAAAAAATAAAAAAAGCAATTCAAAGTAGAAAAGTAACGTGTTTTTAAAAAGAAGGGTTTTTTTATGCTCAGCAAGCCTGCATTTATTGAATCAAAATACAGTAAGAACAGTAATATTGTGAAATATTATCACTATTTAAAAAAAGAGTTTTCTGTGTGAATATATTGTAAAATGTAATTTATTCGTGTGATCAAAGCTGGATTTTCAGCATCATTACTCCAGTCTTCAGTGTCACATGATCTTTGATGCATAAAAAGTAAAAAAAAAAAAAAAAAAGTTTTCTCTGTTTTTAAAATATGATGATTATACATGCATAAATTTTTTTTTTTTTTTTTTTTTTTAATAAAATCAGCAAGGATGTGTTAAGCATCCTTGCTGCTTCATATTTTTGTGGAAACTGAGAACATCATATATTCAAAATCCTTAAAACATCATAAAAACATCAACTAACACAAATCATCATAAAATTCAAAATTTCTTAATAAAAAATATAAACATAATAATACAGACCCTAAGCTTTTGAACATCTAATATTAGAACGATTTCTAATGTGATCTTACTGACCACTGAAGGCGAAGCTGAAATTTGAACAGTAAATGATAATTTAAAATATTTTTGGAGTGACATATAATCCAGACCTGTTCACAGACAATATTTAGAATTTGTGTCTAGTGACAGTTAAAGTCAAACGCACACATACATAAATTAAGAATACAGTTTAATCTAACAAAATTATAAGGCACACATGGTGAGTTTCTGTGTTATGTGTCTAGTGATGGTGAATGAGGGTGTGTTGATGTTATCGATCAGGATCTGGACGGAAACCTGCTGGACTCCTGGGAGGGTGTTCGTGTTCAGTGTCTGTGGTGTGTGAGTGACGGCAGGACCGTGCTGGCCTCTGATACACACCAGCGCATCCGTGGATATAACTTTGAAGATCTGACCGACAGGAACATGTACGTCGACTGCATTTGTCACTGATCGATGCTGTTATAGCTTCTGTGTGGAGGGGTTATGTGGATGTGCTGGTTTGAGTTTGGTTGTCGTCTCTCACAGAGTTCAAGAGGACCATCCGATAATGTCCTTTACTGTGTCAAAGAACGGAAGATTAGCTCTGTTAAATGTCGCAACTCAGGTGAGTATGAAAACACGGCTGGACGGGCTCCAGCGTTTCATAATGTTTTTGTACCGATGCCAGACTTATTAATTTGTTATGAACAATCTGAGATTAGGGTGTGATCCCATGAAGTTCTAAATAAAAGGTGTGTTCAGGCCATGTCAGAATCACGTAATCATGATTTCGACTTGTGCTGACATGCTCTTAGAACTCTTAGAATCTTGTAAACTTTGAATCTTGCAACATCATGCAGAAACACTCAAAATGACAGCATCAGCAGTAAAATATCTTTATCTTTAATAACACGTTATTAAATTTAAAAGTTATATTTGCTAATATTAGTTAATGGACCTGAGCTAATGTGAACTCTGTTTTACGGTGTCCGTTACACATGTAGGCACTATAGTCATACCAGTAAATTATGCATAATTACATGCAACCAGCACTTAACCAAACCCTAATCTCAACCCTTATAGTAAGTACATGTAGCTAATAATGTTGCTCAATACTTAAATGTGTAATTACACTGTAACGAGGACACCATGAAATAAAGTTTAATTGAACTAACAATGAACTCTTGTTTTTTTTTTTTTTTTTATTAACTAACATTAACAGATTAATAAATAGTGCAAAAGGCCATTAACGCCAAGAACGATAACTATAACGATAGCTGTATTATTGTCCACACCAGTGTACAATAACGTTCTGTTTTTTCGAAGCATATGCTGCAGATTTATCGTCTGCCGCTTTAAATCCCCGTGCCCTTTAATGCAGGATGGATTCTGATTGGCTGTCAGTGTTTTTATCATTGATCAGCTGGAAAAACATCGTTTTGAAATCGATTACAATATTATTCCTCTGTCGTTATACAAACCGGATTCCAAAAAAGTTGGGACACTGTACAAATTGTGAGTAAAAAAGGAATGGAATAATTTACAAATCTCATAAACTTATATTTTATTCACAATAGAATATAGATAACATAGCAAATATTGAAAGTGAGACATTTTGAAATGTCATGCCAAATATTGACTTATTTTGGATTTCACACATTCCAAAAAAGTTGGGACAGGTAGCAATAAGAGGCCGGAAAAGTTAAATGTACATATAAGGAACAGCTGGAGGACCAATTTGCAACTTATTAGGTCAATTGGCAACATGATTGGGTATAAAAAGAGCCTCTCAGAGTGGCAGTGTCTCTCAGAAGTCAAGATGGGCAAAGGATCACCAATTCCCCCAATTCTGCGGCAAAAAATAGTGGAGTTTCTCAGAGAAAAATTGCAAAGAGTTTGAAGTTATTATCATCTACAGTGCATAATATCATCCAAAGATTCAGAGAATCTGGAACAATCTCTGTGCGTAAGGGTCAAGGCCCGAAAAACCATACTGGATGCCCGTGATCTTCAGGCCCTTAGACGGCACTGCATCACATACAGGAATGCTACTGTAATGGAAATCACAACATGGGCTCAGGAATACTTCCAGAAAACATTGTCAGTGAACACAATCCACCGTGCCGGCTAAAAGAGGAAGATGCGACAAAGAAGACCTAAGACAGTTGAGCAACTAGAAGCCTGTATTAGACTAGAATGGGACAACATTCCTATTCCTAAACTTGAGCAACTTGTCTCCTCAGTCCCCAGACGTTTGCATACGGTTATAAAAAGAAGAGGGGATGCCACACAGTGGTAAACATGGCCTTGTCCCAACTTTTTTGAGATGTGTTGGTGCCATGAAATTTAAAATCAACTTATTTTTGCCTTAAAAATGATACATTTTCTCAGTTTAAACATTTGATATGTCATCTATGTTGTATTCTGAATAAAATATTGAAATTTGAAACTTCCACATCTTCGCATTCTGTTTTTATTCACAATTTGTACAGTGTCCCAACTTTTTTGGAATCGGGTTTGTAGTTGTTGAGTGGATTTTGCTATTCTTTTCTTAATTGGAATGATTTTTAAAACTGTATCTGTATTGTTATTGTTATAGTCATAGTACTTGGTGGAACGGGCCTTAACAAATTACTCATTGTTAAAGGGATACTCCACTCCAAAATGAAATTTTTTCATTAATCGCTTACCTCCATGTCGTTCCAAACCCATAAAAGCTCCGTTCGTCTTCAGAACACAAATTAAGATATTTTGGATGAAAACCGTGAGGCTTGTGACTGTCCCATAGACTGCCAAATAAATAACAGTGTTAAGGTCCAGGAAAGTATGAAACGCATCATCAGAATAGTCCATCTGCCATCAGTGATTCAACCGTAACATTATGAAGCGATGAGAACACTTTTTGTACGCGAAGAAAACAAAAATAACGACTTCATTCAACAATTCCTCTCCTCTGTGTCTCTCCAAATCAGCATAGCGCCATTTTCGAGAATATAACCAGCGTACACTCTTCTGTATCTTCACGTTTTCTACTTGTACTTACGCTTTGATTTGAAAGAAAACAGCGCATCATTGTGGCACGGCTGACACAGAAGAGCGTACGCTGCTCATATTTTCTAAAATGGACCTTGACACTGTTATTTATTTGGCAGTCTATGGGACAGTCACAAGCCTCCCGGGTTTCATCCAAAATATCTTAATTTGTGTTTCGAGGACAAACGGAGCTTTTACGGGTTTGGAACGACATGGGGGTAAGTGATTAATGACAAAATTTTCATTTTGGGGTGGAGTATCCCTTTAATGTTTTAACATTAACTAATGGCACCTGTTACCAAATTACCTGTTCTGTTACATAAGATTTCAGTGGTACCAGTCACTCTCTGTAGGAATGTTTGACTTATTACTCACACAATGAAAGTAATATGTCAGGGTGTCATTTTGTTTTAGCATTATCTGTTCCTGTGTTTAGGGAGTTCATCTGTGGGACCTGCAGGACCAGGTGTTAGTCAGGAAGTACCAGGGTGTGACTCAGGGCTTCTACACCATCCACTCCTGCTTTGGCGGCTACAACGAAGACTTTATTGCCAGTGGCAGTGAAGGTAAGGACGTCTGCGTCTCAGTATAACGGACTGAACGCATCCAGCAGAGAGCTGATGGGGTTTGTGATCTGTGTGTTCTCTCTAGACCACAAAGTGTACATCTGGCACAAGCGCAGCGAGCTGCCCATAGCTGAGCTGACGGGTCACACGCGCACGGTCAACTGTGTGAGCTGGAACCCTGTGCTGCCGGGCCTCATGGCCAGCGCCTCGGATGACGGCACCGTGAGGGTCTGGGGTCCCGCACCCTTTCTGGACTCCCAGGAGACCGAGGGGCTCACCGGTATGAACCCCCTCATCTCAGTCAAAATGCTGCTCTTTTGATGTAGGCGGGTAGTTGACATCAAACTCCATCTAAAAATATTCTGCTGGTAAACTATAAAACAAAGTTAAACAGCATTTTGTAAATTATTTGCTAATTATTATACATGCAGATTTTATGAGCTCAAATGAGTAAGACATTTATATTTGTACTACTTTTTAAAATTCACCACCGGGTCATTTAAAATTAACTAGTGGAGGCAAAAAAAAAAAAACTAAATTAAAAATGTACTGAAAAATCTAAATGGAATGAAATAGTAAAATACATTCAAATTTTTTTTTTTAAATATATAAATAAATAAATCGACAAGTAACGTCAACTACCCAGCGGGGTTATTATACTTAACTAAAACCATTACTTGAAATGCAGTGTTACCTGAAGTAAAATATATTATTAATATTTTTTTAAAAGTAAAAATTTTAATTCAGTAACATTTCTCTTATATAAAAAAAAAAAAAAAACTGAATAAATTACATTTTAAACTAATTGTTTATATTGGCTTCAATATGAGCTGTTTTTAGACTCACAAGAAAAATGTGAGTTCTGAAATTTACAGGATGTTTTTATAGTACAGTGACCTCTTATATCTCAGAAGATTTCTCAGTTCATGACCCCTTTAAAAACTCTTTTACTAGATAAAACTAAAATCAATACGGAATCAAAAAATTCTTAATTTTTGTGTTTTAACCCTTTGAACTGGAGCAGCTAGCTAATTTGCTTAACATGTGTATATTATATTTATATATATATATATATGCAACCTTAACAACTCTTAACTATAGCTTTCTCATTTCATTCAGATTCAGGATTTAAACTGAGTGGACCGTAATTTTGAAACAGCTTTTTTTTGGCAGTGTTGCTGTGGTTTTGGTCTCCAGCTCTGCTTCTCTTCTCCTGTAGGGTGCTATAGCATGGACAGTTGATGTTGACTCTGGAGCAGATGTCCACTTTGGAAAATATACAGTGAGACACAGTATAGACTTTGTGAATGAAGAATGAGAAATGAAATCAACGGCAGATGGGTGTTTTTTCCTGGCGGTTTCACATCCCCACCCACAGCGCAGGGGACACACGAAGCCGGCGGCTGCCCTTCACCATCTGACTTCACATCCGTGTGGCGGCAACAAACGTACACGCTACACGCCTCGCCGAGAACACGCCCCTCCTCGGCTCAAGCTCCTCCCCCTCTTCCCTACTCTGCATCCTGAGTGGACGACTGTCTCCTGAAGCCACACCCACCCCCACACACGGACAAACATTATTCAGATCATTATTTATTACGCCTTTAATTTATTATTGTGAATGAATCAAGGCCTCGGGCTTGCTTTGTGTTCTGTACAATACTGACTCAGCGAGGGGACAAAAAAAAGTGCAAACTCTCGCACGTGTCGGAGAGAGAACAAATCATATCTTTATTTTTCAGCATGAACGTCTTTTAGCCACCTTGTATGCTTGAAAGTAAGTGTCTTCACCAGCAGAGATACAAGATATTGTTTTCGTTTCCCTCACAACTATTTTAAATGACTGAATTTACAGGCATTTTTTAACAGATAGGTATTCGTTTCGATTCAGAAAGTCCAATCATGACCCCACTATTTTTCATTGCTTATGGTACTTTATTCTGAGAGCGGAAAGTGATGGATGATTATTCTTTATTCTTGAAATGTAAAATTTATGAGGAAAGATGCAGGACCGGACAAAACCGGTTGTGTTTTGGTAACAGGGTTGAAGACAAACTAAGCTATGCTTGCTAAGATTCACAGCATGCTAATGACACACGAATGAGCCGACGTCACGTTCCACATGTAAATACGGGCCTTCAGCGTGCATACTTTGCCTTCGTTAGGTGTTTGTGATGGGCTTTAGGTCATTTTTACAGTGAATGTTCAAGCTCTCGGTGTGAGGCGAGTGATTTTGTCATGGTAAGTACGTCAGAACAGACTCCCAGATGTTTCTGAGTTCAGTTTCCATCATATTCGTCCATTTGTTTCTCCTCTTTGGTCTTGTTTTCTCTCATATTATCACTTGACTTATGATTTTTTTAAATGCTTCTCTGACATGTAAATGATTACTCATCAGCTTTTCTTAGTTTTATTGGCTTTTATTTTGGGTTGATTTATTTGTTTTGCTTTATTGCTTTTTTCCCTTTTATTATCATGTAACGGATGTCTAGGCAAGTGGCCTCTTAAATGCTTTTTTTCTATTGGTGAATTTCTTATACTTTCATACGCATTAGTACACGCAGGTGTACCCCTAATGATTTAGGTATTCAGAGTGTTATTACTCGCCTACTATGATTTATTCTGTAATTATATGCTCTTCATATACATATATATGAAGAATCTATAGATATATAAATATATATATATATATAGATATATATACATATGTGTGTGTATTTCTTGCCATATACCCTCCCTTTCAAATGTTAACTATTTCTCACCTGCATCAGGTAAACTCCTTGTACAGGTTATTTGCTCCCTGTCCAGCCGAACCTGTTCCGTTAGCAAGGAGTGACGCGCACAAGCGAAAAGACAAAACAGGTGCATGCAGAAACACCCTCACACATATGCGAGATCTTACCGAATCGTGGTGTTGTACATTCTGTTAATGCAACTGAATTTTCCTTTCCTTCTGAATATTTGTGTTTCATTTCAGTCTTAGTTTGACTTTCTTGTGCTCTGAGGCGGTGTTACAGACGGGTGACAGTAACAGTAGTGCTCTGGTGGAGTTCTGGGCTACGACTAAGTTTATTGCAGTCAGGTTCTGAGGATCTGTTTTGCTTTTCAGTGTGTTATTATTCTAAGTGATTGTACTATTATGTAATGTTATGTAGGAGAGGTGTTATGTATACATACATTCAATAAAGCATTCAGGGTTTTAAACTATGCAGAGTAAGTCATCACTTTTGTTAGATGAATGGTTGATCCGAAAGGAATGCTGATGGAATTTCTTTCATAATTAGAAATCTTTATGACTTTTAAAGATTTTGATCATTTCAAAATTACAGACCTGGAAAGTCCCGGTAAATAATTTTACTTTCTTTCTTAGTTCGTTTTTCATGAATGTGGGAACACTGTATCCAGTAGTATTAGTCAGAGTTATAGTTAACTAAAACCATTAAGAAAGTGTCTCAGATACAAAGGTATCCTAGGTTTCTTGAGATAACGTTGTATCAGTTTAGCTGAAGTTTTGAGAAAACTCAGTTTCTCTGAAATACTGAAGCCTGCTTGAATCAGGTTTGTGCAGCTGCCCAAACAAATGGCATTTTAGCCCGCCAAAACGGGTGAAGCCATCTGCCTATATAAAGCCCCTTTCGAACTGCGATTTCGGATAATACACGGGTAATGTGTCCCGGCAATTGTTCCCGGGTCGCTAGATTTTGCACATTCACACTGCCAGTGATTACCCGGAATATGTGCGTGCGTTCACACACAACCCGTAAAGGTCCCGTGGAGACATGTGATATCAGGGTGTGACGTGTAATGCACGAGTCGAAAACGCTAGGCACGTTAACTTTCACTTAAACTGGTGAACGATCTCTGCTTCAGCGCGGATTAGTGAGGAACTAACTGATCTCTGCTTCATTACAGTTTGCACATATTTGTTTCGTCGCGAACAATGATCTGCCTTCGAAACACGCTAAAAGAGTCGCACGATAACGTGCGTCATCACTACAACACGGCATTAGTTCTGGCTTTTGTTCACACAGCGCTCATTCCGGGACTGAACCTGGCAATGTTACTAGGTCCCCGACCCGTGATCAATCCCGGAATCAATCCCGGGACATGTTTGCGTTCACACAGAAGGCAACCCGGCAATGTTCCGGCAATTTTCCGGGTCCAACGTGCAGTGTGAAAGGGGCTTATGTCATTTTATCAGAATCTTTCGACTGAGGAGTGGCAAGCATTGGCTCAGGTGCAAGCACAGTAGGACAGCCAGCTTTGCAATGTTCCTTACTGATATGGTTTACTCTCATTGCATCAGTTTAGCTGAACCTTTGGGGGAACAAAATTCAACAGTGCCATGCTATAAGCACAGAATGGAAACATGTCCTGTGAGCCCAGTACTAGGGTACTCAAGGTTAAGGGCTGTAATAGGTTGCATGTGCTAATATTAGGAAGGAACCACAACTCACCCATAAACTATTACCGCTTTTCCACTGGGGCTGGTGCCAGAGCTGGAACCGATGCTTGGCCAAGACTGGCAATCATTCAGAACCGGCTCACGTTTCCACTGGCAGGGAGCAGAACCCTCTACGTCACCGACCTGTGACCAGAATCGCTTGTTATCACTTGCAGAAGAAGATTGTTGATCTCTTCTGCTGACCACTGCTGAACTGAATAGAATAGAATAAGACTATTGGCTCCTTTCAAACTGCAGTCTGTAGTGGAAGCTCCACCTACTGACATCATAGGTACCCTTGTTCGAGACAAGTAAGGTTTCAGGGCCAGTTCGAAACCAGGATCTGGGCACCGGCCCAGGATTTTTATGAGTGGAAAAATGTGGTCCGATTCCCAATTGGACTCCGGCGGAAAAGCGGTATATGAGGTTCAGGTCATGAGGCCAGAGTCCTCATGTCAAAACGCCCTAAGCAGGCCTGACCACTGCTGGGGTCATAGGCTGTTTAAGTGGACAAAATCCTTGCCTGAAGGGCAAAGATGTTCAGGCTGGCAAATATAGACGGTGAGGACCAGCCAGAAACAGAAAGCTGCTCTGATTGCTGAAACTGGCTAAGAGCACTCCACATAAACTCTGAGAGCCCGGACCGTGCAAGTGCAAACCCTGCTCATCCTCAGAAGCGGAAAGTGTGGAAAGGGGAATGACCTGTGCTTTGAACAGAGTAGAGAGCAGCTTACCCTAGAGGCACATTGCTGTGAGTGTACGAGAGTATAGTTCACTGTGATGGCTATGGATTGGCCAAGGAGCTGTATCATCTTGGGGAACCACAACTGGTTCCACCAGAGTGGGGCCACTAGAAGGAAAGAGCATATGTCTTCCCTGGTTTATCTGATGACTTGAGGAAGAACAGCAACTGGGGAAAGGTATATAGTCTCAAACTGGGCCACTTATGGATAATGCATCCTTTTTCTTAGAGAAAAGTATTGAACAGTGAGAGTTGTCTTCTGAGTTGTCTACCTCTACTCTCCCAAAGACACACTAAATAATTTGAACCATCTGGGGATGAAGTCTCCATTCCCCTGGAGACACACCAGTCCGGGACAACATGTCCACTTCCTGGTTCAATCTGCCTGCCACATGCACTGCCTTCAGCAAACAAGAGTGCCAGAAAAACTGTTATCATTTCCAGGCAATTATTATCATGACATTCCATCAGACATGGTGACCCTTCAGGTTTGGCTGGAAGGCTCTGAGTGCCAGAAAAACTGTTATCATTTCCAGGCAATTATTATGCCAACATTGCTTCAGGCTTGACCAGGACCCGAACACTGGCCTGCCCTCACACAGAGCTCCCCAACCTGTGTTGGAGGTGTCTGTTGTGACTACCTTCCTCCTGGAGATGAGCCTCAAATCCATCCCTGTCCGGTACAGAAAAGGGTCTTTCCGAGGGGCCAGGGCCTTGATACAGCTGTGGGACACCTTGAGATTGAAGTGTCCCAAAGGGGAGAGGGTCGCATCCACACACTTTGTAAAAGTGCACGGTGCCAAAGACAGTCCGAATGGAAGGACAGTATACTGGTAAGCCACCTCTTCGAACGTGAATCACAAAAACGGTCTGAGATTAGGAGCTATCTTGAAATGAAAGTATGCATCTTTCAGATCCTACGACAAAAACCAATCTCCTGGGGAAATTTGTGAGGATTTGTTTCAGGTTAACATGCTGAACAGTCCGCTGTCTTAGATCAAGGATGGGCCTGAAGCCACCATCCTTCTGTCGAACAAGGAAGTGGTGGCGGTTAAACCCAGACTCACTGTGAGCTGCCGGAACCATTTCCACAACACCCTTTGCCTCTTTACTTCAGGTCAGAGACTGGAAGCTTTGTTGTCCTGGACCGAAGTTTGACACATTGTTACTAAGACCCACTCTGACAAAGTGAATTGAGGTGAATAACCTTATTTGATTGTTACTAAGACCCACTCTGACACACCTAGAATGGCTTCCCAGGCCTGGCTTTGGGTGGCGAGGGGTCAGAGTGGCAGGTTACTGCACAGAGGTGGGGGGTTGATGCTTCGTACTTTTTCAAATAGAAGTGCTCTTTTCGAGAAAGTGTTTTTGTTATTTTTATTATATTTTTATTTATCCACTATAACAGCAGTGGATTGCGTGGGCACATCTAATGGGGCAAAACCCAGCATTGGTATCAAATACAATGCTCCCAACTCCCATAACCGAACAGGGGGTTGGAAGGCATACACAAACATTCTTGAAAGGAGGTCTGGACCCAATGGGACTTAACCTTCCCCTCTTCACTCCTAATGGATCAGTTGTGCTTCAGCTGAGGCTCAGGGTCTAGCTTTATCTATGGACAAAGCCATCCACCTCAGGAGATGTGGCTTGTAAGTAATACTGGGGAGTCAAGAAAAGCTGAGGTAGAGCTCAGAACTGTTGACTTAATGGCATGTAGAGCCAGGTTGGCCACACTGCGCATCTTCTTAAAAGCAGAGGGATCTGGGTCCAACTCGTCTATGGTGTGGAGGAGTTTGACCTGGAAGACTGCTCTCGTATGGAGAACCAGTTTGACCAGCTGCAGTGTAGGCTCTGGTCTCTAGGGGAGAGGTGCTCTCTTAGGGGAAATATGCTCTTAATAGTCTTGGTGGATAGCTGTAGGGGAGAAGCACCATAATCTGCTGCTGGGGCTCTTCTATGGCAAGCAGGAGGGGTTATTCTTTGCCTTCAGAGTTAATGAGATGATTTAAAACTCAAACAAAAATTAGTAAAAACTATTTAATATAAATAATAATGACAAAAACAACAAAATTACTATAACTTTGAAATTGAAATTAAAAATATAAAAAATATTTCAAAAATAAAACTATAAAAGTGTTAAAAAATACAATGTTTATACAGTAAAAAAAATACCAAACTTGAAAATTCTAAAACAAAAACTGAAACAAACTGAAATAAAAACCAAAAAATTAAAATATGAAGAAAAATATAACAAAATTTAAAAAATCTCAATATTACAATATTTATCATTTAAAAAATTTATTAAAACTATTGTAGTGTATCAGTAATTCTAAAATAACGCTGGTAGCAGTGGTATTACAATAGCGGACCATTTAGACATTTTGAAAATATCCAATATCATTTAGGTTTCTATTTTCTCAAAATCAAAATTTAGTTTTAGAACAAAACTGGACAGTGAAGCATAAAGTGCACTGAACTGTATCTAAATGAATTGTGAAAACATATTCATGATCATCTTTTTATTTAATAAACCCCACAAATGCAAATATGCAAAAGAACTCAACAAAACCGATGACAGATCTCACATGCTTACAAACCAAACCCTCTCAAATGACACGAACAGCTACTTAACAGGGCTATTCAACGCAGAACACTGACTGATAAAACTCAATGAAGATCATGTGATGCTGCATAGTGTTTGAACAAAACCACACCCCTGCTTACCAGCATTCATTAACCTCGACAAAGGTGAATCCTCAAAAAATAAAAAATAAAATCGCAATCCAAAATCAGAGAAAAGTATTTTGTGTAAAGAAAATGATACCCGATTTTAAGCACCATTTAGATTTTTTCTATTGTATTTCCATGACAATTAAACTTTAACTTAGGAAATACTATGACATATAAATTCAGAACACATTTTATGATTTAAATTGGATGACTTTTGAGAACTGAACATGTATTTTGTAATAAGCACCTTTGAAAAAAATAAAATACCCAAAAGTAAAATACCCAGAAGCACTATGGAAATAAAAATTCTAGAAGAGAAATGTGCTCAATTTACATTAAAACAACATTAAAAATATCTTAATGGTTCTAAACATTGCCTTCAGTTTCTTTAAACAAAATATAATTTATTTCTTGTGATTTTGGGGTCCAAGTTTTGTACGATTCAGGATGAAATCTCACTTTAACATCAAGCAATTACCAAGTTGTCTGATTTGATAAAATTCCGACACATTCTTAAACATGAAAAGCAGAACAAAAGCAATGATATCTGCTCAAAAACAAGCCATTGAAATGTGATTAGCAGGAAGTTGATCGAGTGGCTCAGATGTGATTCAGACCGGATCTGAATCAGAGAGGCTGTGATGAACACATTAGTGCTTGTTCTGGTTATTCTAGAGCTCCTTTGAGTCCTGCGCCGTTCAGCTGTAAACAAGTTCACATATACAGGAAATGCTTCCAACGACAGGCAGTTTAAAAAAAAGCATGCAAGTGAATGAAGAAGAAAATCACGAAACTTAACAAGTATGCGTCTAGCTCATCAAATTAAAAAAAAAGCATATATTTCAAACCATTAAGGGTGAATCTATGGAAACTTGTTTCTGCCACAGGATACAAAAAAAAATGAAAATTGTAATTACTTTTTTCTTGAGATCTGAGTTTCAATTCTGGATTATAAAATTATAATTCAGATTTTTCATGCAATTCTAAGAATAACACAAAGTCTAAATATATATATTGTAATTTCGTGTTTATATCTCATAATTGTAACTTTTTTCTCAGAATTGCGAGTTTATTCAATTCGGAATTGCAAGAAACAAAGTCTGAATTGTGAGATATAAACTAAGAATTGTAAGCAAAAAGGTGAGAATTGAGAGAACTGTAATTATTTTTCTTTTATAATCCTGTGGCGGAAACAGAATTCCTGGACGTGTGTTTTGTGTGTAGATTCTCGTCAAGCGTAGACGTTGAGTGATTCAGTGCGACTGTCTTGATGCTTCAGCCCTGAGAAGCAGTGCAAGATACAGAGAAACCAAAGTGAAGTACAGACACGTGACGGGAGGAGAGCGCATGCGGCGGCGCTCGCTTCATCAGGGGTTTGTGGTCCTCCGGAGAGCCATTTCTGAGGGTCGTCTGTGAGAATGTGTTGAGGAAAGCTGGAGCTGATCTTCTGATTGGGATGCATGGAGTTTAATCACAAAATGTAAAGGCCAGTTCATGATTTGGCAGTTTGTGTTGTGGGTCAGTCGTTGATGAGAGCCAGGATCATGCTGCAAAACACAGCAGAGAAAATAAGTTCCACAGGGACACTGGACACTCGCCCCGCTACGGCTACTGTTACCAGCTCTTTAACATTTCATCTGCGAACTGAAGCGCATGTGGATTCCGACTGAGAGTTCATTTCGAGATTGTATGTGATTTGATTAAGTTTTGTTGAATGCAGCATGTGAAAAAAAAAAGGAAAACCTGTTTTTCCACCTACTCGATATGACTATATAATAATAATAATAAACAGTAATTATTATAAATTAGTTAATATTTAAAGGAGCCATGTGTAATGTCTGGCAAAAAAATCAAGTCATACTCCACATTCCATACCAGATGGGGGCAGTATGCCTCAATAAAGTGAATTGGTCTACTCTAGAGTAACAAACGAGAAACGGCATAGTCTCTATGCTCCGCCCCTACCTTCACAACATACAACCCTAGAGCCATAGCCGAAGCCTAAAGGACGTTTTGCCTCCAGAGGAAGGTTGGGTGATGTCAAGTGATTTTGAAACATGACATGACAGCTACTCCCCTTCACCTTTACCAGTGAATATGTTCATATTACATTTTGAGTTGTATATACACATTATTTGAATTAAATTAATTTGACAGACAGCATTCTGTCAACATCATTCCAAGCTAGCGCCAACCAACGTAACCAGAGCTGCCAACTCTCAAGCATTCACCGTGAGACACACGCAATTGACTCTTTTCACCACGCTTTCAAAAACTTGACCGCTCTGAATATAGTGAGTGAGTGCGCGCGCGCGGCCGAGGGCGCTCTCTCTCTCTCTCTCTCTCTCTCTCTCTTGGGTTCATTATCATCGAAGACATTTCAAGCTTCTTAGGTAATGTTACATTTTAGCATCAGCTTGGTAGAGACGGGCTTTGGTAGATAAACAGGTGAAAAACCGGATCGGATCTGTGGGTAAGTTATAGCTAGCTAATTATCAAAAACGCATCTACGGTTAGCCAGCGCTAACATTAGCACGTTTATCGAACAGCCTTCGATACATTTCTATGTTATAACTTCCCGAAAAAAATACGCAAACATATAAAACAAACTTCTAGCGAAATACTAACAGCATCTTACTTACCAATCCAAAAGAAATGTTGCAAGTTCGGAGTCGAAGCTCATTTCTTTCAAGTCCATCAGTTGTATCCAGCGATGGAAAGCAGTGCCGATGTTTACTCTGTTTCGGCTCCTTTCTTATCGGATTTGATTTGTGATTCCGAGCGCGGTTGCTTGACATCAGGTTCCAGTACGCCCACAAGCCCATGCGAGTTATTCGTGTATTGCAGGTTGGCTGGTGGTTATGTTGCCCGCATAACCGCCTCCCATGGCCGAAACTGGTGTATTACGACACCTGTCGGGCCGTGGCTAGTAATGCTAATGCTAATTAAGGTTGATATCTCTGCAGCACTATAACTTGACATTTTTTTAATGACATCATCGCCCTTATTTCTTCTCATTCTTTTGATGCGTGTAGGTCATTTTTTGGACATTTTTACCTCAATTTTTACACATGGCACCTTTAAAAATATTTGTATCTTATTATTTTAAAAAAATGCTACAATAAATAAAAAAAACAATAATCAATAAAAATATCAATAACAATAAAAAAAAAAAAAAAAAATAAATAAAATTAATAATTATTATAACTTAGTATAATTACTTACATTAAAATAAATATATGAATAAAATAAAAAAGAAACATTACTACTGCAATAATACTATTCTACTGTAAAAATAAAAAACTTTAGTATTTAATAAAAGTATAATTACAATAAAAATGAATAATAGTAATATTACAGTTGATCATAAAACTATAATTATTATTACTACTGTTAATTATAAAAATAATTAAATATATTTAATAAAAGTTTAATAACATAATAATGATACATATTAATAGTTATAATTATTACTTGTTACTTTTGTAAATAAAAAAATACTGATAATGGTAATAATAGTAATTTTATTATTAAAAAATAATTTTTCTTTACATTTTATTACTAAAAGAAATGTTGCTTTTGGAATGCTATTTTGCTGTGCAATAAAATGATTAATATTATTTAATAATAATAAATATTATTACTGTGTTAATTTACCTTACAACTGCGAGGTTACAGTAAAACTACAAATATTAAGCTTAATTTCTTTCCTTTTTAAATGTTAAAGCAGAGAGCCCTTAAAGCTTGTCTTTTGTTCACAACAGATTCTGATTATGAAGGATTTGGGAAGTTGTTTGGTGTGTGCTGTGTTTTCAAGTGTAGGTTGCAAGCCACCCGAAGTCTCTTCCTGTCTAAGCGGACGCTTCTTGGCCAGAATAAGCTGCGAGGTGGACCAGAGCTCAAAGGCTGTGTGTTTTACCTGTACAGGTAGATGAAGAAGCAGAGCAGGTGGAAGCCCAGCTTGATCATGGCTTCCTTCATGTGGGACTTGAGCTGGCCTCTGTTGTGGATCTCTGTGGGATCGTACACTCCCATGTTCCCCATGGGAACCTTCACGTACCTGTTCACACGTAACAAGGGCTGTTAACACTCAGCTCAGGTTTATAAACACACAGTGTGTGAGGTGTGACGGGCCGGATCACCTGTACACGTCCCAGGATGCCACGGGGAGGTTGAGCAGGAACACAAACCAGTGCATGGAGACCAGCATCAGGACCGTGGCCAGAGCCTGAGCGATCATCTCAGGAATGACCCACTGAACACACACACACACACACACACACACACACACACACACATCAGTTCCTCACACAGCATCTCCAACACAATGTGGACTTCTTCAGATAATAACACAACAAAGCTGCCGCCTTCAGATCATCGACTAAAAATGATGTTAAATCAAATCACATCCCTGTCACAAATGAGCCACAAACCTGATTTTGAAGAATTACAATATTTTAATGATTTTAAAATGCTTTTTTTATGAATAGACGGGTATAAAGCTAAAATACTGAAATTCTAGCACATGTCATCTTTAACACTCTTAAAATTATAAAAAAAAAAAAAAAAACAAGTTACACATATTTTTTTTCCTATATGTAATTAATATAAAATAAAAAAGGATAGAAACCGAAGAATCAAATACATTATGGGTTTTTTTTTGTTATATTGACTATCAATCATTTCATAACATAATAAAAGTTTGTTATTGATAAAACCAGTTACATTTAAATTTAAAATGTGCCTTCATTTCTAATTAAATGCTAATGATATAATCAGCGACTTGGGTTGAAAATAATTACTTAAAATTAATAATAATTAATCACAGATTTCAGAATTTACAGTCGTCCTCGTCACGGAACAGAAAAGTTCAGCTTCACTGAAGAATCACGTCTAGTATGAATATCATAATTTTTGTTTTCATTATATCACATTCACTGTCAATCATTACATAATAAACTATAAATTATGTTAGTGTTATTAAAAAAATAATATTAGGGCTTAAAATCTTCAATAGAGACCATGTCCTATATATATATATATAGATGTAAGAAATTAGTTTCACTAGTGGTTATGTCTCAAATAATCTTTAAATTTTAATTTAAATGTGAATTTGAAATTTACTGTAATGACTGACAATGAAAATGAAAATGAAAACAAAAACTTAACTCAAGAATCACACACACACACACACACATATATATATATATGAAAATATAATGAAAACATAAAAATAACTTGTTATTCATTATCATAAATGAATAAGTTCCCAGTTCAATTCTAATAGATGAACTATAACTCAGAATAGGTGTGCCACGAGCCTCACTTTGTTTAACTTGGAGCAGCAGGATCGAGCGTTGATGTAGTCACACTCCAGATCAGACAGAGTGATGATCTGAGCGCGCGGTTAAGGGAAATATAGATCACTGATCATCATTAATAATCATGTGTAACCGGTCAGGGTTATGATGAACTCGGTGAAGGTGCGGAGCCTCGCTCGGTCCTGCTGAAGCACTCAGACACACACCACAGAGATCAGCGTTCATCATCGAGTACAAACAGAGCTCGTGAAGGATACGAAATACACGGAGAGGAATATTAAAGCGCAGCAGTCGACGAGGGATAAAATGAACACGGCCGCCTCCATCTCTGCACTTCCGCTTTCCCTGCGGCTTCCGGGTGATTCTTCTCTGTCGCTGCTGAAGCGTCGAGTCGCTCGAGCGCCACCGATCGGCGGAACCGCAGCAGTCCACGACATCATAATGAAGATGCTGCTGCCGCACGAGCTACTGTATTAAACACAAAACTAAAAATTAAAAAACTAAATAATAATAGCTTCAAAAACATAACAACCATTAAAAATAAAAAAACAACAAAGATTAACTAAATAAATAAATAAATAATTCGCCTGAAATGGTTTTGGACGTATTTAAACCCGTCATACAAAATGCCATCAAGCCAACATATTTCCAGGATGCTTTATATCATAATTTCTGCTATTTGTTTCTTTATTTAATAAATAAATAATAAATCGGAGCAATGTGTTGGAGAACTACTCAGACTTATTTGATGCGATGCGTGAATCATTTTGGTCAGTTTTGGTAGCCAATTCATTGAAAAGATTCGACTCAAACGAACGATTCACTCACGAATAGTTCGTCTCTATAAGCTAAACTCTGTCTATTTATGTTTAAATCGTATTTCCGAACAGAAAATGATTTTTTTTCCTCTTCATTTAAACGCGATCAATTCAAATATTTATTATAAGCACCATATTATTTATTCTAAATTATGGATAGTTTATGGCACTCATATTTGACTAAAACAAATAATTTATTTTCATTTCTGTACACAAACTAGTTATTTAAATATAGCCATAGCTAGTTATATAAATATAGTTATAATAAAAGATAATATATTTTATTATTATATTTTAATATTTTAAATATGATTAATATGAATCATTGCTACAAAACCGCAAATAATTAATGTTTATACAAGCAAAATGCCTGTTGAATTATAAATGACAATGATATTCCAATTCCATCAAATATTTAAAGGGATACTCCACCCCAAAATGAAAATGTTGTCATTAATCACTTACCTCCATGTCGTTCCAAACCCGTAAAAGCTTCGTTCGTCTTCAGAACACAATTTAAGATATTTTGGATGAAAACCGGGAGGCTTGTGACTGTCCCATAGACTGCCAAGTAAATAACAGTGTCAAAGTCCAGAAAAGTATGAAAAGCATCGTCAGAATACTCCATCTGCCATCAGACGTGCAATCTGGGTTATATGAAGTGACAGGAACACTTTTTGTAAGCGAAGAAAACAAAAATAACGACTTTATTCAACAATTCCTTTGTCAACAGTCTCCTCTGTGTCTCTCCATATCACCGAAAGAACATCATAAACACACGCGCCACAAGGATGCGCTGTTTTCTTTCAAATCAAAGCTAAATACACTTAGAAACAGTGCATCCTTGTGGCGTGGATGACACAGAAGAGCATACACAGCATATGGTGATATGGAGAGACACAGAGGAGACTGTTGACAAAGGAATTGTTGAATAAAGTCGTTATTTTTGCTTTCTTAGCTTACAAAAAGTGTTCCCGTCGCTTCATACAACCCAGATTGCATGTCTGATGGCAGATGGAGTATTCTGACGATGACTTTCATGTCTTTTCTGGGCCTTGACACTGTTATTTATTTGGCAGTCTATGGCAGTGGTTCTCAACTCCAGTCCTCGGGACCCACTGCTCTGCACATTTTGTTTGTCTCCCTTATTTATCGCACCTGATTCAGATCATCAGCTCATTAGGAGAGAGATCCATGAACTGAACTGAGTGTGTCAGATTCAGAAACATTCAAAATGTGCAGAGCAGTGGGTCCTGAGGCCTGGAGTTGAGAACCACTGGTCTATGGGACAGTCTCAAGCCTCACAGTTTTCATCCAAAATATCTTAAATTGTATTCCAAAGATGAACAGAGCTTTTACGGGTTTGGAACGACATGGGGGTAAGTGATTAATGACAAAATTTACATTTTGGGCTGGAGTATCCCTTTAAGAACCGATACAATGTTACTATGGCGAAGGCTAGGCTCATTAATATTAATTACGCAAAGTGTTGTTCATTCCACGGATTTAACTATTAGTAGTTGTAGTAGTAGTAGTACTAGTATGCCTTAAAGCGGGATTGTTTTAACTTATTAACTTATTATTTGCTGCAAAGCATACGTTGACTGACGTTCATGAATATTAATTAGTTGTCGCTGCTGGACTCAGAAGGTTTCTAAGCACCGCAAGTACATTCTATTTAATATTCATGAGTCAAGCATTCGCCCGAGCAGCACATCTCTCGAGTTACAGTTATGACAGAGCCTTCAGCGCGGAGAGATTGAGATGAGTGGCAAGACTTCAACGAGTTCAGGGACGGAGTATTCATCCGGAGCACCTTCACGTGAACTCTGGAGAGATAAGAGCTCTAACTCCTGCACTGAGGACATGATCAGCCTCTTCCACGAGAACTTACAATCGTGTTTCCGTAATGTAGACTCTAAACCGGCCGCAATAAATCCAGCGACGCCGATGAATGAGGACACGAGCCTGAAACCAGATGATGCTGTGATCCTTTGCGCTGTTCACAGATGAGGCCTCGCTTATAGCCGAGAGATTGAGTATTAGTTATTACTGATCAGGAGTATCAGCGGAGGTCACGTGACTGTGGCTGGTGTTCACTGTGTCTCTTGTGTAACAGGGATGATTTATCATGAAACAGTTGTGCAGTAGTAGTTTAATCATAGTTACATGATGAGAAGATTATTGCTGAAGTGAAAGCGTTTCAAAAAATGAAAGTGTAACTTAAGTTTATTATAAAGAAAAGGTACTGTACTAAAAGTGTTAATTTTTATATAAAATACATATTATACAAAGTATTTTGGAATCTAAAATTGCTATTAAATCATATGTTCCAAATTTTAATTTGATATCACAAAAATAGCCTCCATTTGACACCCAAACTCCACCCAAAACTCCATTTGATTTTTTATTATGCATTTTGCTGTCCCAGTTCACAGATGTATAAAGTTCTGTCAGAATATTACTTCTGTCACAAAATAACCACCAAATATGGAAGCTGTAGATTCAGAGCTTTTCTACAGTGTGTTTTGTGGAGATTATAAAAGTTTTGATGATAACATATTGTAGTAAGTATTGTAATATGACACTTGACTCCGCCCACCAGGGGAGGGGCCCACTGAAAGGATTTAAAGTACAGTTTCCATGGTAACGCAATATCAAATTTCAAAACACAGGATGAATTTGGAGTATTTAAGCTTTTGAATGAAATCTCATTTAGGATTCTTACTAAAATATGTGATGTATAAAGAGGGGTGCTTTCTGTGATGGCACATTTATATTTATATTCACACCCCATATATAGACACTAAAAAAACCCACAAAAATACCCTATATAAAAAAAAAACTACACTTTTGTTAAACTAAATAAAAAATAGCAGCACAAGGTTTGGGGATTGTCTTGACACCAGCTGGTTAAAAGTCATTGCAAATTTAAAAAAAAAAAAAAAAATAGTGAAGTTAGTTCTAGCATCTTCTATTTGCAGGTCTCACTCGTTACTTGTTTGCAGGTGTTATTTTAATATTTTAATGTCTAATGCAATATCATTACTACTATTTGGCTAAATTACATCTGGTCAAATTAATATTTGTATGTGTGAATGCATGTAGACAACCATTTAAAAGTTTGGGGTCAGAATTTATTTTTATTTATTTTTTTGAAAGAAATTAATACTTTTATTCAACGGGGATGCATTAAACTGATCAAAAGTGCCAGTAAACACATTTATAATGTGGCAAAAATATTTATATTTCAAATAAATGCTGTTCTTTTGAACTTTTTATTCACCAAAGAATCCTGAAAAATAAAATGTATCACAGTTTACTCAAAGATACTGTTTTCAACACTGATAATAATCAGAAATGTTTCTTGAGCAGTAAATCATCATATTAGAATGATTTCTGAAGATCATGTGACACTGAAGACTGGAGTAATGATGCTGAAAATACAGCTGCACATCACAGAAATAAATTACAGTTTAACAGAGATTCACATAGAAAACAGCTGTTTTAAATTGTAATATTATTTCACAATATTGCTGTATTTACTGTATGTTTAATGAAATAGCAGCAGCCTTGAATGAGCAAAAGAGACTTCTTTTAAAAACATAATCATCTTACCAACCCGAAACTCCTGAACAGCAGTGAATGCATTGTCCTGATTTATTTAACTATATACCATCCCAGAGAAACTGGCCTCCCAGCAGAGTCTTGATCTCTTCCACATCTACTAGGCTTTTATTGCCACTGTTGCCTATTAAAACCAGTTCATCTGAATTATCTAATGCAGTGACATCCAGACATTCTTTCCCTTTTCTTTATACAGGATCTGAAAGGCTCTCACAGATAACTACGGCAGTGTCATACTGGTGGACTGGAGTCAGTCTAGGCTTCGCTCGCTTCACCTCTCAGCGCTGAGCATTGAGGACAGACCAGACTCGAGCCTAGTCCTGCCAGAGACAGCATTCGGACCGCAGTAACTCTTCCTCTGTCTCATCCGTCAGCGGATGGAGAGTGTGAACCTGGACCTGTCTGATGATGAGGACCTGAGGGAGCAGATGGACACGCACTCCATCATCGTGTCCTGCATCAGCGAGGAACCGCTGCTCACTGCTGAACAGGTGAGGACCCAACCTCACTGGCCAAGTAAATACTGACCCCAAACATTTGAATGGTAGGAAGAGATTTTATTGTTTTTTTTTTAAGAAATTAATAATAATAATAAGTTTAATTTATAGCTAATGGATACCTTACCTTCGAGATCCAGCAGGGAAATGAACAACAATTGAATATTACAAACAAACATTAGAATAATACGTAGAATAATGAATATACACAAGAATAATTTATAGGCATGGATACTCATAATATTTAGAAATTAAGCAAGGTGACAGGAAAAAACATTAATAATGTTTCAAAAGATTTCTATTTCAAATAATTCTGTACTTTTAAACTTTCTATTCATTTTTTTTAGTTAAATTGTCGTTAATTTGTGTAAGTTTTGTCATTTGATTTCTGAAATTTAATTTAACTTAAAACAGAATACAGGGGAAAAAAAAGAAAAAAAAAATTAAAATTGGGTAAAGTATTATGGAAGCCTGCTTCAGCCGCAGAATAAAGACATAAAAAAGCTAATTGCGACTTCTTTTATCTTGCAGTTCAGACGAAATAAACAGAAACTAAATAAACAGAAAAGTCTGAATTGGGAGATACAAATTTTGCAATTACCTTTTTTTATTCTATGGTAACCAGCTTCCTTTCCCAAAAATAAAACATGAAAAAAAAATAAAAATTTCATAAGGCCCTAAAATTATTAGGGTTTCCAAAAACTAAAATAAAATTATTAAAACTTATTTTAAAGAGTGTAGTAATTGCTGCTAAAATTTCAGCTTTGTTATCATGGGAATAAATTGCATTTTAAAATATATTACAATAGGAAACCGTTATTTAAAATTGTAAAAATATTTCACAATCTTACTGTTTTTACTGAAGAATCCTGAAAAATAAAATGTTTCACAGTTTCCACTAAAAATATTCAGCAGCACAACTGTTTTCAACATTGATAATAAGTAGAGTCAACAATATCATAATGAAAATAAACCAAACATGAAATACAAAACAAAAAACATAACACATTTGGATCTGCTTACCAAAGGGATACTAAACACTTAAAAACTAACCATTTTCATCCCAGACTCCTGTACTTGTGACAAACTTCTGTACTTCTTCACTTTTTCCTTTTTCGCATATCCTTTACAGTTGTTGTGCCCTCTACTGGTGATGCCAAGCAGAGCAAATTAAAGGGAAAGGTCATTATATGTTATTTGTAGGTGATTGAGGAGCTCCAGGAGAGCTGTAATCAGAGCTCTCGCTCGTCTCTCAGAAGACCCAGAGGTCTCACAGCAGCCAGATGGACGAGGAGCGTGAGTACATCCCTCTGGAGGTCCGGTGTAGGGCTGTGGAGGCGTGTCTGAGGTGTGCTCTCTGTGCAGGAGCGAGGCTGATGTCTGCGCTGGAGCTGAACGATGAGCTGGAGGACGTGGAGACGGCCAGACGCAGGTATTCAGAGGAGCTCATCCAGCAGCTGGCCATCAGAGATGAGCTGGAGTTTGAGAAGAACAGCTCATCGTGGTTCTCACAGACGTACAAAACCGGCAGAAGCTCCACCGAGAGATGCTGAGAAAGAAGAGGAAAATGTCTGGATCAGAGAGGAGAAGAGAGGAAGAGAGGGGCGGGGTGAGCAGCAGCTCATTAGCATTTAAAGAGACATGCACCAAAAATACTTTTTACAAGGTAACTTTTTTTTTTTACACAACTGTTGAGGAATTTTAACTAAAGTGTGTTTTAGACAATTCATGAAGACCCTTAAGAATCATACCAACATCCGATGTCCCCTTTAAATCACGACACTACAGGCAAAAATATTTTTTCATGCACTGGCTAATTTTGAGATTTTGTGCTGTTTGGCTTTCATGTGCTGTTTCAGACCAGTGGAAAGAAAACATTCAAAATACACATTTAAGGCATAATTCACCCAAAATTGAAAATTCTGTCATCATTTACTCACTGTCAAGCTGTTCCAAATCTATATCAATATCTTTCTTATGTTGAACATTAAAAATTTTAAATAATTTTCCAAAACAAAAATCATCATGTTCCCATTGTCATCAAGAAGATCCCTTAAATCAGCTGTCATCAAGAAGGCCCAACAACGCCTTCACTGTCTTCGAAGGTTTTAGAAAGCGGAACTTCCTATGCCAGCCACGACCTTGTTTTATAGAGGGACAGTTGAGAGCCTGTTGACCTATTGTATCTCGTACTGGTTCTGCAGCTGTACGGTGGAGGAGAGACACAATCTCAGCCGGATTGTGAGAACAGCGGAGAAAATTATTGGTGTCTCATTGCCACAGCTACAGGACATCTACACAGAGCGCTGTGTGCAGAGAGCTGGTGGCATCCTGAAAGACTGCACACATCCATTCTATGGATTGTTTACATTGATGCAGTCAGGAAAAAGATACCGCAGCATAGAACAACTCGGCTGTTAAACATCTTTCTTCCTACAGCAGTCAGGCTGCTAAATCAGAGCTTGCGAATTAATTTTACTCAAATATCTATCTTTTTTAATACAACCAAAATACCTTAAATAATAATAATATAATATTATTTCTAAATCATTTCTAAATAAATATCACTGAAATATCTGTTTTTTTTTTTTATAATGCACTGAACTGTAAGCTTTTGATGTGTGAAACACAATTTAGTTTCTATGCAACATATAGAAATGACAAATAAAGCACCAATCAATAAATCAATCAATCTTTGACTTCCATAGTATTTTTAATTTTTTTTCCATACAATGGAAGTCAGTATGTTTGGTGAGTAAATGATGACAGAATTTACATTTTTGGGCAAATTATCATGTTAAGTGTTTATTTTATTGCACTTTATCCATTGGCATCTTTAAAGGCTATTTTCTCAAAATGAGATTTTCTCCGCTTCAGCATCACTTAATACCAGTTGTTAGTTTTATTCCTATATCTATATTCTGAAGGGGTTTTTTTTATAGAGGGTTGTATTATTTATCTGATTTTATACAACATTCCAACATGGTGATTTTTTTCTGGATGGCGACAGGTTTTTTTGATTTATCAATTTTTATAAATGTGCCCCCCAAAATGTGCTCTATAAAAAACATTTACCTCTAAAATGTCAGCAAAAGGAAAGAGGAATTTTGAACTTTATCAAGTGTTCTGATCTCTGTTCTGGAAATTAGTGCGTATTTAATTATATAGTGCCTGATTTGCAGATTCAAACCTATTATTTCAAAAATCTTGAAAATTCTTGAAATAATTCTTGAAAGCAATTCTTAATCAACATCCAGCTGAGAAAATCAAGTTCCACTCTATGTTTTTGTCTTGTTCAAAAAGCCCTTTCCCCTGGAAATACGTCACACTATGGTAGTAAAGTCAGTCGTATCTAGACTTTAAAGGAATACTTCAAACCCTTCAGACTTCAACTCATCTAGAGGACACGCAAGACATTTTTAATATTTTCTAATCATCTCTCATCCCCTCATTAAAATCCACGCTAGCAAAATTGTCAAGCTTCATCGTCAAGACATCGTAAATGTAAGATATGAATCAGTCTTCTGATGGACATGATCACGTCACGTATGATGAACAGATCAACTCTGATCAACACGTGTACATAGAGCTCATCAGAAACAGGCTCAGCTGCGCTTGCTGGACGTGTGGGAGCACACCGTATTGGTTCTCCTGCGTCAAGGAAGCATGTTTGAGCTCGAGTTTACCATATCTGATGAGCTCGTGTGTGTTGGTCAGTGATGATATGTCAACGCCCATCACAAGCCAAAAGCCACTTTGGTGAAATTCAATCCCAGGTGGCTGCTGGAAACACATTTGAGATGTACGTATGTACGAGATGTAAGTCTCCTCACCGACTACATCCTCAAAGTAACAGCAATCAATGAAACGAAAGAAGCGTTCAATTTAAGAACAGAGTTCTGCAGTGATGACGTGTCTTTATAGGCCAACTGTAAATTCACATCATCCTGGTTCCCTCGACAAAAATCCAAAAGGATTTTTCCATTGAGTTTTGGATTACTGCCGAAAATTAGCTCTGTGCCAACAAAAGTTTATGATTCTTTCAAAACAAGTAAAAGCATTAAAAAATCACATCAGGTGTTACTTATGTGCTTTGTGTTGTAGAATAAAACGTAAAAAATATTGAGCTTGTGTTCAACACAGACATTATTTTATTCATTTAATCAAAACCCAATGAAAAAAAACCCTTGACTTCAAGACGCTGGAACCATTTCTGGGTTTTGGCCACAAAACTATCATTCCTTCAGCTCTCTGTTGGCTGTCTTTCAGTTCATGAGTGTGATTTTAAATTGAATCAGTCACAAGACACAGGATGTTGAACTGAATTGACAGGAAGAGGAATTCAACAGGTTCTCAGTTGAGTAGTTTGATTAGTTCAGCACAGTGTAGAAGTGTCCCTGCGCTGGTGAGAGATCATCAGAGATATAATGTCAGCTCCGCAATTATTGGCATTTCATCAAAGAAAGCAAAAATGACAAACCTGATAGATCCACAGTGGAAAAGCTGCTCATTTTTGCGGTACTCAATCAGCCAGGATTGTTTAAAATAAAAACGTAATTCTCGCAATTTCAAATTTATTCCTCACAATTCTGACTTTACTTCTCAAAATTGCAAGTTGTGAGTTTATTGGCTTTTTTTGCAATTCTAACATTATTTTTTTTCTTCTGAGAATTAAGAGATGCAAACATGCAATTGCACTTTTATAAATTGAAATTAGAAGAATAATCAGAATTTTCAGATTTTAACTCACAATTGCATCAAAAATTGTTTTACAGATTTATGATTCTGCGTCATGTTTGATCTCATTTCGGTTCTGACTGACTCAACGCTGCTGATGAATAGTGATTGTGTTTTACTGTCTGCAAAGGCAAACTGAACAAACACCCTCACTAATCATCATGAAAAGTCATCGTAATGTAGATTGAGTTTGCTCTGCGTATATATTTAAGCTGTTCACTGCCTGCGTGGCGTCTGCTAAGATCATCATCATGCAGTTCTGTTCTGTGAGGTTTGTAAGAGGTTTAGTTAATGAGTAATGAGCGTTGAGATCATACTGTGCCTGTGTTTGCTTTACGATGCGTCTACCTGCCGTTACTATAGCAACAGAGTGAGTTACAGCCTCGGCTCAGGCAGCAGCAGTGAAGCCCTGTGTGCTGTGTCTGTAGCGGAGCTTCAGTTTAGCTCTCTTTCTAGTGGCCCAACACATATCTAAGAGAAAGAATTGTCAATTCTGTCATTATTTACTCAAACCTGTATGACTCAGTCATATATACACTACTGGTCAAAATACGTCTCTTCTGCTCACCAAGGTTGCATTTTTTAAATCAAAAATACACTGATATTGTGAAATAGTATTACTTTTTAAAATAACTGTGTTCTATGTTAATGTATTTTAATATGTAATTTATTCCTGTGATCAAAGCTGAATTTTTAGTATCATTACTGCAGTCTTCAGTGTCAAGTGATCTTCAGAAATCATTCTATAAATAATAACTTACAACAAAAAAACCATAAAAAAAGTTTCCACAAAAATATTATGCAGCAAAAACAGTTTTTAGAACCATTAAGCACCAATAATAATAGATAATAACTGAGCAGCAAATCAGCATATTAGAATTATTTCTGAAGATCACGCGACACTGAAGACTGGAGTAATGATGCTGAAAATATCACAAATATAAATTACATTTTACAATATATTCACATAGAAAACAGTTATTTTGAGTTGTAATAATAATTTGCAATATTATTATTTTTCCTGTATTTTTAAACAAACAAATGCTCACAAGAGATCACAACAAAAAACATCAAAAAACAAAAAAAAACCAAACAATTAACCAAAAATTTAGAAAGAGATTTTTTGAAAATTCTCCATGCAACAGTTCAGAAGCAAAAGCTGTGCCTAGATTATAGTGTGTGTGTTTTATGGTCTACGTTCATGAAACTTTTACAGGGTTTTCTGATTCTTTTATTATCCTGATAGACATGGTCACTGTAAACCTGAAAAAAGCATCAATAAAATTCTTCAGAAATACTCCCTAGTTTTCCTTTACTATTAGATATAAGAAAATACTACTCTGTTTGTGATCATTTATAGCATCATTTGAAGATGATTTCTCTTGTTTTTTTCAGGGAGAGTGTTCCTGGAGGGATTTCCTCAGATGTGACCATCATGATGTGTTTGACTTCAGCTGCAGGACTCTGCTCTTCTGTTCTGAGCTGTTGGACTGTATTTTGCATGGTTTGGCAGATTGCAGTATTTGTGTTTTTAGTGTTTGTGTGTTTAGTTTCAACGTAGTAAGCTTATTTTTGTGAATGTGCGAGACTAGCCGCTATAGGTAAATAATAACAAAGTGCAGTAAACTATTTGCACTACAAACCAGAGTTTTTATGACTACGATACTAAATTAAAATAATATAACAAATACCAGTTTGAAATATCAAGCAGCATTACAGACTGTTTTTAACGGCTAAAATAGTATGAAAGCCTCGCACTTTCAGGTTACAGATGGCGTTTTTGGTTCTTATCATATATATATATCATATATCATATGTAGTGATTTATTTAAATCATCATTAAATTTGATTTCAGTCAATTTAAATTTTTATATAAATGTGTATATAAATTCCCCACTGAATTTTACAGATTATGATGCTGTCAGTTTTAATAATTTGACTTGTTGTTGGGATTATGCAGTTCATGGTAATATTATTAATTCAATTAAGTGATTGATTTTAAGGATATTTTTTAGCATGATATCTAATTAAAAATCCTGTATGAATAAGGCCTTAAACATTTCTTGAAAATTGAGGGGGGGGGGGGTATTTATTTATTTATTTTATTGTTATTATTATTATTATTAATTTATTTTTTAAGGATAGGAAAAATAGAATATGTGCACTCTAGGTCTAATTCTAGTTGGGAAGTAATCATTTTGAACTATTTGCAAATAGTATTTTAAGCACATGCACTTTTATTTGGACTCCTAATATGTTGAAAATCCAAAATGTTTCTTGTCTCGTCACATTCAGCTAAGAATTAACAGATTTTCAATTCAAAAGGGCCATATTTGAGATAAAAAGCCAAGTCGCTTGCATCCCGTTTAACATTTCCATCACAAACAAGCTCTCAAATATTAAAAGCTACTTCTATCTTACCTCATATTCTTTCAATGTTAAAACTGATGCTTCACACTGGAATTTGTGCTCTGCTTCTATGAACTGTCAAGCCCCGCCTACTTTGATTTGATTGGCCATCTCAATCATTTTGACGTTAATGAGTGCTGATGTGGCTTGTTTCCACTGAGCGGTACAGTCTACTACAGTACGGTATGCGATTATGTCTATTTCCATTGCTAGAATTTGTAAATGGAACTAAAATAGCGAACCATAACGTACTGTACCACTTTTTTGGGACCCATCCATTGGGGTAGCTAAAGGGTGGAGCTAGACTCACTGCAGAATGCTGATTGGTTGACAGAGAATCGTCACTTGCTACAAGGGGACGGGCTCATGTGTGTTGTGCTTGTTTACATCAGAGTGTGCAAACATGGACCACTTCTTTCCAGCATACACCACGCCTATCAAGTAATGCTACTGTTGGTGGTGGGAATGCAAGCCGGATCAGTGTCGTCCCGAAGCAGACTGTACTGAACTGAAACAAGCCATTAGATCGGCCTAAGAATGTCACTTTCAACTTCAGATATTTCTGAAGATTTCAGATATTGGGGTGGACAGTTGGGCCATTTGTAATCATTGGGTGCCACATTCTCATTAGTATCTTTAGTGGTTACAACCCTGGTCCCGAAGCGAAACCAGCTGAGAACAACTGATCTAAAGCATGCTGTTACTCATCATGGGGTGTTGTAGTTCCAATCCTAAGGGTTGATTAGCTGTTCTGTAACATCTGTGTGTGTGTACTTATCAGTCTTTTAAATGTGTGTTGTTCTGCTCAGATTGGTTGAACTCGAGCGAGTGAATCAACTGGTAATGCATCAGTTCACTCACAAAACCAGCTCTAAAAGAGCTTTACTCCAGTGATGGTTGTGTGTTTGAATCTATGCACGGCACTGACCAGCTATTCTCCAGACCGGAGCGTTACAGTATCTTCATGACTTGAGACACATTAAGCCTTAAACAAATCAATAAATCTTCATGCTGGTGAGATTGTTACGGTGCCTCTGCCTGAATTTCAGATCTGCTTGTGTGTTTGTTAAAGGAATAGTTCACCCAAAAATGAAAATTTGCTGAAAATTTACTCGCCTTCAGGTGGTCCAAGATGTAGATGAGTTTGTTTCTTCATCAGATTTGGAGAAATGTAGCATTACATCACTTGCTCACCAGTGGATGCTCTCCAGTGAATGGGTGCCGTCAGAATGAGAGTCCAAACAACTGATTAAAAACATCACGATAATCCACAAGCAATCCACAGCACTCCAGTCCATTAGTTAATGTCTGGAGAAGACAAAAGCTGTGTGTTTGTAAGAAACAAGTCCATTTTTATAAATCCTCTATCCATAACATTGCTTCCTCCAGTGAACAAGTCTATTCTGACATTCTACATTATTCTACAGTTCTCCAAATCTGTTCCCATGAAGAAACAAACTCATCCACATCTCGGATGGCCTGAGGGCGAGTACATTTTCAGCAAATTTTAATTTTTGGGTGAACTATCCCTTTAAATTGGTTTTATAACAAGACATGGTAATTATGCTGGACAGCACTCAGTTGTCAATTTCAGAGCTTTAATTTGTTCTTTGTGTTAAATTAACAATGAACATTGTATGTTGTGTCTAACAGTTTTGTATAAACTATAGCAATTAATTTAAAAACATTTCACTAATACTCATTCTTTTCTGCTTTAATGAAAAATCAATATTTGTTAACCAAATAGTTCACGGTAGCCATAGAATTCCATATATTTTAATATTATAATAATAATAATTTTAATATTTAGTTAAAGCACTGCAGGGCATGTTGAAAAACCTGTAATAGGATTTTCAGCTCAAATTAAACAGTTAAACAATTATAAATATGTAATTTCTGACAACATTTCTGAAGGATCACGTGACACTTAAGACAGGAGCAATGATGCTGAAAATTCAGATTTGATCACAGCAATAAATTACATTTTACAATATATTCACATAGAAAACAGTCATTTTAAATTGCAATAATATTTCACAATATTACTGTATTACTGCCTTGGTTCTTCATTAAACTTTTGACTGGTAGTGCAAAACTATTTGCCTCAAGCTGACATTTATGAAAAACAAAGTTCATGTCATATGTAACTGCTGCATGTGCTTTTAGTCAACACCCATAAATGTTTTTCATTTATTATTCTCCGCTTGCCAAGTGTCTGTGAGTGTAGAGAATGGACAGATACTGACACTCCACCCAGTTCAGATACTGAGGTCATAGCACTGATGTAATGCAAAATTATATTAAAAAAAAAAATAAAACCTGTGCTACAGTGCAAAGAGTAAAACAATAACACAATAATAAATACATTCTTATTATTACTAATAATTACTAACTTTAATAAGAAGCACTGATACAATGATTTGAAAATAATTGAAATTATGCAATGCAAAACAATGTATTTCTACTGTAGTAGTAATAATAATAAATAACAACAATACTGTAAAATAACTGCAATGATGTTGCCCAGAAGGCCAGAAAAGGCTTGTTGTTCTGTTGAAGACGCTGGTAAATGAGAATCATGTGTTGATCATGCTGTTACGCAGCTGATGATGGGCAGGTTCACTTCAGCTCAACACATCAGAGTGCTTCATGTCTCAAACGCTTCCAGCTTCACGTTCAGTGAGGAAGATGGATTTCAGAGCCGTCAAGTTTCTTTTCTGTGTGGTTTGTCTGGTGCGCTGCAGCCCGGAGCAGAGCTCCACAAAGAAGAAGGATGGTAAAAAAGGTAAAATCATTTCTTAACTGTCTAGCTACTAAATTTCTACACGGCATAAACCTTTTCTATACCCACATCTTTTTATTTGTGTTTTTATGTCATTGGTAGTTTGCATTAATTCGTTTTTACAAAATAAATATTTAACTAAATTAGCTCATTCTTCTATTTTTACAGTTTTTAAATCATTCTAATTTAGAAATGTATTGCCTATTGTAAATTTAAATGGACGTTGTTAATGTATAATGTGTAAATCTGTGCTGGTTTGCTGGTAATGAGAGTCGAACAGTGCTGCTATCGAGGAGCTGAAGAAACAGATCGAGCAGATCGTGCAGGATCTGAACCTGATCAAGGAGCAGCAAGCTTTACAAACAGGTACCGAGTAAAGCTGCGTCTGGAAAGACATTGAAATATGTACACTAGCGGTCAGAAGTCACACATACTCATTTTTTAATTATTATTTTTACTAATAAATATTTTTTTTAGTAATAACAATAAACCCATCAAAATTGTGGAAGAGTGTCCTTGAACTTTGTCAAGTCCTTAAACTTACTAGTGAAACATTAACTCTAAAATTAAATATGTGTGATATATTGTAAAACAATAAATAATAAAATGTCATGATGTAGCAGCAGTGTATAGTATTTTCAGTTTTACTTTGGTTAAATGATTGACACACAGACACACAACAACAAGAAGCACACTTCAAGCTTACTGTAATTTAAGTACATTTAAGTTAAGCTCAAGTATATTTTCCAAGTATAATTAAGGTAGTAAGCATACTAAAATCAGTGTAATAGTATACTTGTTAGTGTACCATTTCAGTTGCACTTGGGACTGAATTGGCTCACTTTTTCAGACCATCTCGAACTAAACTGTGAACTACAACAAAACTTAAAACAAATGTAAACTATAATTTAACTTACATATCAAAATTACAATTAGTTTTCAATCAAACTAAAAAACAGATCATTTTTTATATTGCAAGTAGAGATTTCTTTAAGCAAGCTTAATTTCATACTTATAGTTTACTATTTATATTATTCTTGTCCTTTAAGTGTATATATATATATATATATATATATGCATTATATTCATGGAATCTGTTAATTTTACATTATTTAAAATCTGCAAGTACAGTTTTTTTTTTTTAATATATACTGTTAGGTTTTGAAGTACACCACAAGTGCACACTCAGTCCAGTTAAGTGCACTTCTTTCTCACAAGGGTGATGTATGTGCAGGATTTTGTTGATGTACCTGCTCCTGGAAAACATTCTCTCTTCTCTGTGAGATATGAGGTGTGTGCAATTCAGTGTTGTCTGTGGTTTGTTAGTCACAACTCATAACATAAAGATCGTGTCCATCAGAGCCGTTCAGCACACGTCCTAAACTTATTACTTTTCTTTCAACTTCAGTTTGCTTAAAAGGCATCAAGATCCCAGGCAAGTGTTTTCTCGTGGACACGACGAAGAAGAGCTTTCACACCGCAAACGATGACTGCATTGATAAAGGAGGAACGCTCAGCAGCCCTCTTTCTGGCGACGAGAACGACCAGCTGTATGATTACGTGCGGCAGACCGTCGGGCCAGAAGGGCACATCTGGTTGGGTGTGAATGACATACTGAAGGAGGGCGAGTGGATCGACCAGGCGGGCTCACAGATACGCTTCAAGAACTGGGAATCAGAGATCACCCATCAGCCCGACGGAGGACGCAGCCAGAACTGTGCTATCCTGTCCAGCACGGCCAACGGGAAGTGGTTCGACGAGGACTGCCGCGGAGAAAGGGCGTCTGTCTGCCAGTTCAACATCGTCTAATCCATTTGAAGAGCAACATTATATAGAAAGATGGATTACACAGATATTTTCAGTAGCATGTGTAACAAAAAGTTCAGTTAAAGGTACATTATGTAAGATTTTTTCATTAAAATATCCAAAAACCAACTAGAAAATGTATTTTATTTTGTTGACTTGTGTACTTCATTATCCCAAATACTGCCAATGTTGAAACTTACATATTCGCTGCGTCCAAAATCAAAGACTTTCCTACTATATAGTATACAAAAAAAAAAACAGTACGCCAAAAGAGTACCAAGTATTTGAAAGAAGAAAAAAACTCTGTATAATTCAATCAATCCGATGACGACTTCAAATGACGACAATATCATTCAAACATTGTCATCAATCTGCTGATGTCCCATTGAAAGTTGGGTTTAGGGGTAGACCTTTATGCTTACTTTTCCCCTATACACAATCGCCACATTGTAAAATATTTACTTTTTCTCCTGAGATAGAGTTGGAATCGTCCATCAGTTGATCTTGACACTTAAAGGGTTAGTTCACCCCAAAGTGAAAATGATGGCAGTAATTATTCACCCTCATGTCGTTCCAAACCCGTAAGACCTTCATTCATCTTCGGAACGCAAATTAAGATATTTTTGATGAAATCTGAGAGCTGTCTGACCCTCCATAGACCGCAACGCAACTGAAAGGTTCCCAGTTCAAGAAATATAGTAAATATATCGGTAAACCAGTCAATGTGACATCAGTGACTCAACTTCAGTTTGGTGATGCTACAAGAATACTTTTTTTGCGCAAAGAAAACAAAAATAACAATTTATGCAACCATTCTTCTCCCCCGAGTTACGTCTTCCGCCATTTTAGAGAGTATTACAATGCATACGCATGCTTTCCTCTGAGTGTAAACAACGCTTATTACGCATATTACGTTCACGCGCGCGCTTTCCCCCCAAATGTATACAACACTGATTAAGTCCAATACATTCTTGGGTACTCTCCAAAATGGCAGAAGACATAACTTAGGGGAAAAGAATGGTTGCGTAAATTATGTTATTTTTTGTTTTCTTTGCGCAAAAAAAAGTTTTCTCGTAGCATCGCAAAACTGAAGTTGAGTCACTTATGTCACATGGACTGTTTTAACTAAATATCAAACATATCTCATAAACCATCAAAAATACATTAACATTGCTGTCTATTGAGGGTCAGACAGCTCTCAGATTTCATCAAAAATATCTTAATTTGTGTTCCGAAGATGAACGAAGGACTTACGGGTTTGGAACGACATGAGGGTGAATAATTAATGACACCATTTTCATTTTGGGGTGAACTAATTCTTTAAGACAAGCTCACACTACATGACTTTTGGCTGGATTTTGCTGTCGCAGACGGATTTTCAAGGACTGCGACAAAACCCCCAGAACATGGCCTGATCACAAACCGTTCTCTATCATATTTCCATCTTTTTCGAGAGAATCCATCTCTTAACTTTTCAAGTTGTGAATAAATAAACAGACATTTTAATATCAAAAACGTACCATCTTTAAAGCAAGCAGCCTGTTCACACATAAAATCACTAAATATTAAAGCATCTTAGATGGACACCTAAAAAACGTTCATTTACAGTAGAAAATTAGATTTCATCAGGACTTTTTCCCCTCACACACACAGTCTGGTTTCATAGTTCCCTTCTTCGGAAGTCTTCGCTGAGCCAGATGTAGTTGATCGTCCCTGAACATAACCACAGAGCTCACTGTCAAGCAAGGCGTTGCTTTTCGTGATGAGGTTTTCACTGTTTCTGACTGGTAAAGCTGGGGCTCTCAGAGGGGGATCACTCTCATCTGCAGTGGCTTCTTTATATTCTTCTTTTTTATCATCAACTTTGAGCAGATGGCTATATACTAGAGTTTCATCTATGTATGCGTAAGTGTGAGGATCCTCCTCCTCCTGTGCTTTGGGGATGCCATGGAGGCCTGGAAGGAAAGCATGCTCACTGGGATTGTAGACGGACACTGGGGGAGTCTTATTCCTCTTCTTTTTCCTGTTTAATATTAAGATGTTTTGTTAAAAATCAATTATGATACAATACTTGATAGGGATTCAAGTATGAAGCCCAGTTCCCCATCAAACCAGTGTAGAATGATTATCTGGAGACTGAATAACAATAATTATCAAAAGAGCTGAACTTTCACTGCAACTTCAATCCAAAATGTTTGAAGTGGGCAAAATGAATAAATCAATTGCTATAACTCTTGAATGGAATGAGATATTTTCAACAATCTTGGTACACGTGCATGGGCTCAAACCTGGTTCAGACTACACAATTTTACCCTGATTTTGGCACGATCTGGGGCCTGTTTCAATAAGGAGCTTCATCCAACTCTGAGTTAAAACTTGAACTTACCCAGAGTTTTTGGTGTCAGAACAGCTGATTTGAGTTCAATCAACTCTAATTATGCTGACTCTGAGTTGAATGAACCTCCAAAATTACGATTCACCATGGCAACAGCACTTGGAAACAAAGACTACATAGCTTGTGTAATTTTTCTAATATAGAAATGCATCCTGATTTAAGAAATTTTAGATATTTGTACTTGAAATAAGACAAAAATACTCAGTATAAAAAGCATTTAATCAATGAAAGAGGTATTGACCACTAGGTATTGACCACTAGGTGATGCTATAATAGGAAAAAAAAAAAAAAAAAAAATGTCTCTAACTTCGCAACCATTGGTCAAGTTGTCTTGACAATTGGCATGCAGTGTCTTTATCCAAGGTGCCATCATTGTCTATAAGGACACTAACATAAAAACATGCCTGCCATCAGTCAATCAACTTTCAGAAGCTCTATGGCCCCAAAAGCCTGCCAGAAGTTTGAAAGAAATCATCCTCCAGGGGGCGCTATCACGTTTTACATGTGTTTAAATAATTGTATATTATGCAATATTTCACATGCAATATTTCAGTATGTAAAATGACATGTTAAAAGTATCACATCTCCTCATTCTGGACATCTTTGCCTCAAGAATCACTGCTATCAATGAAATTGTTCATTAAATATTTGAGATTTTAAATATAACTAATTTTACGAAACTCAAACTTTACAAAACCAGTTGAGAATAAATTTCTGGACACCCTAGATCAATACTTATAAAAAAAAAACTAAACAAAAATAATTCGTTACCCATATAAAAAATACAAAACAGCCTAAAGTTCCCAAACAAAATCTCAGACCTTAATGGCAGGCACATATGACATAAGATTGTAAACAAGCATGAAAACTTATACAAGGATCGGGAAATAGGTGGTGCTTTAACCTATGATATATAAAAACTGTATATTTCTATTAGTGCTGTCAAACGATTAATTGCGATTAAATTGCATCCAAAAAAAAAAGGTTTTGTTTGCATAATATTCGTGTGTGTACTGTGTATATTTATCATAGAAATATACACACGCATACATGTATATATATTTATATTCATATATGATTTATATATAAATATTAATATTTAAACATATACATGCATGTGTGTGTATTTATATATACATAATATATATACACAGCACACACACATATATTAAGTAAACAAAAACTTTTATTTTGGATGCTATTAATTGTTTGACAGCACTAATTTCTATGGTAAATTACCTGAAATTGAAATAAAAGTCTTTTTTCATCTCAGATTTAGGCAGTTACGGGCTTATTAAATAACATAAAATATCTATGCATGCGCCTAAAGGCTTTAAAATGCTTGAGCCCCTGTAATTGCTGTTTGCAACTGTATTTAAAACATGTTTATGCAAAACACTCACCTGAGAAAAAACCAGATCCCCACGGCTGTTACAATCACCAACACAACTCCCACAATACTCAGGATGATGCCCAAATGCTTACCTAAAAAACATGACAACAAAATTCACTTCATCTTCTCAAGTGTTTCCTCTGTATTACATTTAAATTTTAGTGGGAATTTAGTGAGCAGAAGAAGGTAGGTTGCCAGGTAAGGCGGTCTCACTTGGGCTGTTTTGCAGCGTGACCTCCATCATCGCCCGGAAGGCTCCTGTCGGTGACTTGCAGTTAGTCATGTTCAGGTAAAAACTTTCTGGAACCAGGAGGTCCTTAATCTTCACATCTGTTTTAGTGCTGTACAGCGTCGTTTGAGAGCGAATGGTCTGCACTGCGATGTTTGTGTGCACCTCCTTACACTTGGGCTGGCTGACATTTCTGAACTTCACACTGCTCTTAAACTGAGGCTCCAGGTTAACAATCCAGGACACGGTGCTAGACGCCTTCATTCCAGACGGCCAGGCTGGGGTCGCCAACATGGTAGGGTTATCCATTTTTGGTGCCACAGTGAATATATAGTGCTCTGTATGAGGAACAGTAAAGACTCAAAAACTGATTTTTGATATCTAGCCACTCGCTGATATCTGAGCAGGTACACTATCGGTTTATGAATGTGTGATGAAAGCGCTTACCTGATATGTCTTGTGTAAATGAATAGGTTAAGAAGGGTTTAGTTGCCAAATTCCGGTCGTTGAAACTCGTGACGGTGGCACTTATTGCAATCTTGGATTCACGGATTTGGATTTTCTGAATGGTTCCCTTTGGACAAAACTGCCCAAGAGTGATGCTGGAGTTAACATGGGCCACATTGAGCAGGATGATGCTGTTGCATTTGTCTTCGGGCGGACAGTAACGCAGATCTCCTGCAGGAGACTGTAGCTCCACTGCACTGTTCTGAGGGCCATGAAGGAGCCAGATGAGCGTCTTCAAAACTCCTGGGATACACTGCTGCTCGTAGTTGAAAGTTAGAGGGAATGAAGTGAAGGCACAGTCTTTCCATTCTTTACATTCTGTTGATAAAGAAACACAAAGTAGTGTGATGAATAGAGGAATATTTCATTGTTAGGGGCCAATAAGGAGCGTCAAGGCCTGTTCACACCTAGAATGAGAACTATATAAGCGTTCACACAGTGGTGTTCTTCTAAGTGTGCGCTGCCATATTAAATGCTGGAGCTCTTTAAAGTTGGGTGGATTTCAATTGGCTGTCAGTGATTTGCTTTATCAGCTAGTGTTCACCACTATGAGGGTACCTGAGAAGTCTGGGGACTACTACATATATATTAAAAAATACAAAAATTAAAGATTTTGGCAAAAAGTCGTGTACTTGTCCTGTTTAAATATCATGTTAAATATAGAGTTGAGTACCTATGGTCTGGTTGACAGTTAACTCTACTTCGTCCTTGTTACAGTCAAAGGAGTTCAGGACAAAATGTTTCCCTGAAGCGATGGTGATCGTGTCCATTATGACCGAATCCAGTTTCAACACACAGGTTGACTTGGGATCCTTTTTCTTCACACGTATCTGTAGTACCTGCTTCTCAGGCAGATCCCCTTCACATTGCCCTGCAAGATTCAAAAGAATAAAAACAACAGATATATAAACAGTATATGAAATAAGTAAGGCATAATGTGCAGTCAGTCGGTCATTTACTGGACCTTGACACTGTTATTTATTTGGCAGTCTATGGGACAGTCACAAACCTCCCGGTTTTCATCCAAAATATCTTAAATTGTGTTCTGAAGACGAACAAAGCTTTCACGGGTTTAGAACGACATGGAGGTAAGCGATTAATGACGAAATTTTCATTTTGGGGTGGAGTATCCCTTTAACGTGCCAGAACTGAACATTGAAATTGGCCAACGTTGATAATACAGTGTCCAAAAATAATGTCCAATTTATTGGTTGATCACTAGAAAAGCTTGCTGTAGAGCCTGCAGACGATGTTTCCGTGCACAAGAAAGCGGTTTAGTCTACACAGTGTTCTGAAACATAAACTGCTCTTTCATTACGCCATTTAAGGGATTAAGAGAAAGCAGTTTAACACACCTGGATATCTGCTGTAGAACTGACTTATGTGGTCATGTAAATGAATAAGTGTTGTTCTTATAGGTTTTCAAAAGTGTGTGCATGTGCCTGAAGTTATGGCACCGCATCTTTACCCAGGTTATAAATGAAGAATATGCTGCTAACACAGCACTTGCTAACATGAATGTCACTTTCATGTGATAAACACATGCTTTCTCACAATAAGTGGAGTTCTGGTGTTCATGAAAACATAATCAGTGTTGAGAGTAACACATCAAGTCATATGTGTTTGCAGTCCACAGTAACGAGCAAACTGAACATTTCAATTTGTACCACAAAGGTACTTTGTTGAATATGTTAGTCAGTTTATCTACTCATTCAAAACATTAGAAAAATGTTTCCTTCTGTGTGAATCTGTCACACATGTTTTACACAAATTAAGTTCACCATGCATAAGGGCATAACGGCTTTAAAAATGTTTGATCTGGATCAATTTAACGTGACTATAATTGTTATATAATTGCTACAATTGTAACATTGACATCATATACTAAAAAATATTTAAACAATGGATGAAATTAAAAATGTAAATAAAGCAAAAATCTACAGAATATAACTGAAAGTAAGTTCATTTAATTTAGTGTTTGTCATGATTGTCTGCTCAGTGTTGAAACAGTCTGAATAAGTGTTGAATCAACACTGAATAAATGACTGCTGCTCTATATTTCACCCTTCCACACCCTAATCAAACAAGTGAAAAAACAAGGTTAACAGAAGTAGCTTAAAAAGCACCTCCTGTGAACCCGAGGCTCTTCAAAATCCACTGAAAAGAAAAAAAAGAAAAAAGCTCTCTTCTCATTTCCTGCATTCATGAGTCATTGCCTGGAACTGCTTGGGTTTTCCATAATGACACAACAGATGTCTCAATCAGAGTAAGGTCTTGTGTAATCAAAGTATATCAATAAAGATAAAACAATCAATCAAAAATAATAAAATGTGTCATGAAAATATTCACATGCAAATGCATCAAATCTTGAGATGCACCCCAGTGTTAGAGAACGACACAGTAAATACAAATATAAATACAATTATAAACACGCTGGTGGTTACACGGTTTACACAATCTATGTGAATGAAATCAGGGTTTTCAACCATTAACAATGGGACAAATTTAGAAATGTGCACATGAAGCCGCATCGAGAGCCCCGATATCTCTGAGATTGAACCATATAGCTCCTTAAAAAATGGATTAAAAAAAAAATTAAGTTTAAGACAAGCATCTAAAATGATATTAAAACATATTTAATACTTCTTAACATACAGGCACGCAAACTTAAATAAAAAAAAAATAAAAAAAAAAAAATATATATATATATATAGCACTGAGATCGGTTTGGAGCCACATAAAGATCTAATACATCTGGAATTGAAACATATACTGTAGGGCCTTAAATGAAGATACTAAAATAAATGTTTGTTAAGAACAAGAATCTAAAAGGATCTTAAGATATATTTAATAATTCTTGTTTTACAGGCATGCAAACTGAAAGTGAAAGTCGTGACATTTGTCAAGTATGGTAACCCATACTCGAAATTGGTGCTCTGCATTCAACCCATCCAAGTGCACACACACAGCAGTGAGAAGAGAACACACCGTGAACACACACCTGGAGCAGTGGGCAGCTATATATCCAGCGCCCGAGGAGCAACTGGGGGTTCAGTGTCTTGCTCAAGGGCACTTCAGCCTAGATATTGAGGGTGGGAGAGAGCGCTGTTCATTCACTCCCTCCCACCTACAACTCCTGCCAGCACCGAGACTCGAACCTGCGACCTTCTGGTTACAAGTGAAAATCTCTAACCATTAGGCCACAGCTGCCCCTGTGGGGGGAAACTTTGGGGGGAAAATGCGAAAAGTGCTTTTTCCCCATTTTTGAACAGTCACTATTGGTATATAATGCAACAAGGATTGTAAAAGTGAACTGATTTTACTAACAGACCAATCAATCTCTGTGTAAAAATAAAATAATAATACTGCAATTTCTTTTTCATTATTTTTCTCCCCCTTCTCTCTATAAAACAGTGGATTGCTCAGTTAATATGCATCCATAGCATTTAGTATTTTGGCTTTTATTCTTCATTCATGTATTTTTTTTCCCACAATAAATTATTTTTTTTTAAATAATTTTAGCCAAGAACCTCTGGTTAAGTTGACTCGGAATTACCCAATACGATTACTATAAAAGTACATATGAACGTGTAATTCTAATCATGGAAACCAATCATATCTGTTACCTACCCTTGCTTCTCTTGATGGCAGAGATCTGGAAGTGCACCGTTAGGCCTTGTGATGGAGGCTGTGGTCCGGACAGTCTGCAGTTCTTTATGGAGAGGTTAAAGTTTCCAGGCTCCACCGACGGCTGGCTTACATTCATCAGCTTCACCAGAGGCTCTCTGCCCTGCCAAGTGTACTTCATTGTAGGGATGTTTTCAGGTCGGAGGCATGTTGGGACAGTGTAGCTCAGAATGCGCACATCAGTGTAGTACGTGTGGGGAACGGTGAAATACCACATTATCTCTGCATTTGCAGGAAAAGCGTTTGGGGTAAAGAAGTCCTGGGTTGAACTCCTCTCTGGGAGAACAACATGGAAATTAGCCAGTGCTGTAAAATAAAGTACAACATTTCACATATCCCGACTACACTTGGACTATCTGTGCTTAAATATATAAGTTTACCATTGTACTTACAGTTAATGAGACGTCCCAGTGACACACCGATGAACTTCTTGTCCAGAGCTCGAGCTCCAGACACTTCCAAAGACAGTTTTCCACCATTATGCACATCCACTTGTCTAATAGTTCCATTCTGACAAAACCTTCCAACGCTGACATTCTCCACTGCGAGCATGTAAACGTGTTTGTCTGGGCAGCTGTCTGTGGGCTGAATCTGCCGTAAACCAGTACTACTGAAATTCAAACGCAAGCTCTTCGTAGTTGGTGGCTTCAGATTCCAGATGAAGGTGCGATTGAACTTTTGCAAGGCATTGTGATCTTTGGGTTCAATGTTATTTATCACTGTGGAACAAATACGCACGTCAGAGAAAGACTCCAGTAGATTTATTAAGCTCACAGCAAGTGTGCATCTGCAAGCTGTAATTCTTTAGTAATTTAAGATGTAGAATAATGTAAGAGCACACATTCTCTAAAAAATAGATCTTAAAAAACCCCCTTGCTCTCTTTTCACATTTTACACAAAAAAAATATTTAGATTTTTTATAATAATTTACACTTCAAGGTACGAAACTTTGTAAAGGTATTTGGCACTTGCTATGTGAACACATGCACACACACACACACACACACACACACACACACACAACAAGAAAAATCATAGACATGACTCTTGTACAAACTGGAAACGATTGAGAAAACTATTTCCTCTAGTGGAAACATTTGGTACTGCGCTTAAAATCTTACTGAAATCTTTTTTTTTTTTTTGTGATATCAACCTTACATTTTTTTTTTTTTCACTTCAGCAATAATCTACCAAGTGTCTTCTTTGAAAAGACACAAATAGTCTGTACCAAAGCATTCAAGATCTATGATGGTTTAAGTTTGAAATTTAATCTTCAGGTCTACGCTCAAAAAGTGGTTAACAGTCAATAAATGGACTGAACAAATATAATTTAGTAACATAAATATATAAAAAAATGTAAATAAAAACAAAACATGATCAAACTACAACATAGTACAATAACTTAATAGAAAAAATAATTATAATAGTTATATAATAACAGAATTAAATAATTTAGTCATTTTTGCCCACCATGTGAGGAGCACCAGAGGGTTAATAGATTGTCTTTATGCAGATACTAAGATGTTTAAAAAGTACTTAAAAGAATTTAAACAGTGTACAGTTACAATTATACACTTCATCCATTTAACATACTTTTTTATATAAGAGAAAGTCCAGTGAATATGAATGTCTAAATGAAAATGCATAGAATAATAAGTATTATTTTTTAATCTGACAGCTCTCACCATTATCTCTGATGATCTGCACGGTGAACACATTCTCTGGCTGTGAGCAGCTGAAGTCCAAAAGCGTGTCACTTCTGAGGACCGCAGACAACTGGCACACCTCCTGTGTGTTCTGTCCGATACAAACCTTGCACTGTGTGTTTCTGCCAGCACTAGTAATGCGTATGGTTGTGCCTGATTCAACAGCAATACTGAGCTTTGCACTGCCTGAAATGATACAGAGGCTTACATAAACATCAAGATTTGTATTAAAATGTATGACTTTATAAAGAAGAAATATATTTTAGACTTTTTTAACCTTAACCACTGTAACCTTTGGCTCTTTTCACATATATATGAGTGACAAAATTATAAAGTTATTTATAAACACACAAAAAAATGCAGTTTAGATGTGCACCCCAAAAATAGCACAGTTAAAAGGTGTTTTTTTTAATGAAACGTAATTGAAACATCCAATGAAATTTGAATTTGCCAATATAAATCCAACACACTGCTCGCACTTTTTTCTTCTCTCAAGAGATGACCATGTAGACTAATCAAACACATTGTTAACCTGTGTATTTTAGCTATGCCACAATTCATTTCTAAAGAGAAAAAAAGCACATTTAAAAATTACCAAAATACTAGCTGAGCAAAAGACGTGTAACCTAATAGTCACGTCGAGCTTATAAAACCGATTCGATTTTGATTTCCTTTCAGATGTGAGAAGAGGTAAAGACTGAACTCGAGGGTAAGCTAATAGCTGTAGGTGAGTGTTGCAGGTAGGGCTGGGCTGGGTCTGTCTGGCTCTTACCTGTGAGCTCCGGGACTGACGACAGCAAAAACCCAAAAAGGACTGAAAAGCACGGGAACCGCCAAATTCGCATGACTTTTTAACATTAAAACTCCTTACAGTGAGCTAAAAATGTAAGAGTGCGCCATCGACAGTCTTCGGTGTTCTTCAGAGACAATAAAGCGGCTTCCTGGTTTGCGACAGACTTCACGTTACTCATTATCCACGCTACCTGTGTCAGTCCGCGCGAGCAGATCAGCACAGAACCCGCAGAAATACACTCGCGTGCACTTAAAAACTTGATCTACAGAATAAAATGACCTGCTTATAGTAATAGTAGGCTAATTTGGTAACCCAAGCTAAGTGTGTTAGTCCCGCCTCATATTTTATAACCAAAACAGGTAAGTGCTGGTCAGAACTGAAAATAACCTTTTCTCTTCCCAGAACGATGTTAATTTTACAAATGCATGAAAACGCTTCAAGTAGGCTATGTTTACTTCACATGAAAAATCACATTAAACAAAGTTACTATAATTCATGTCTAATAAATGTCTCATTGTATTCTCTCACAGTGTTTAGGTGATTTTAAAGGCAAATTCATAAGGCTGTTAAGTGTTTGTCTTTTCAATCAAGGTGTTTTAGCATTTGTAATAAAAGCTGATATTTTTCGAGACCATGGACCAAATGGGAAAGTAGGAGCCGCCAGCCAGTTGCAACAAAACCCTTTTATGAATAAAGGGTTTTTTTTATTTTTCCCCTGCTCTGTTGCAAATGGGCACAGGCCCAAACCTGTTATTCTGTTGCTGCTTGCCGACCGGAAATACACTACTGTATCTTTGTCCTGTATAAGAAATGTAACCATTTATCAGGACCATATGTGTGTTTTTCAGTCATTATTTAATTACTCACCCAGTTTAGAATGTTTGAGACATGCAAAAAAATAAACAAACAGTAAATATGTGTATACATTACAGTACATATACATGAAATGAATATTCCGGGTCCAGTATAGCTTTCACTGAGAGCACTTTATGCATTATGTTGATTTCCACAAAAAAAAAAAAAAAAAAAAAGATAATTTTGACTTTAAAAGCACTTACTATGGTAGTGAATGCAGTGGACAAGGAAACAACTATATAATCTATACACAACAAAGGCATTTGAAAGGTAGAAAACAAACATTAACTGCAAATGAATGACTTTAACGTTATTAAGATTGTTTAGTTCGGACTGAGATTAATTAAAGGCTCTGGAAGTACACCACTTTAAGCCAAACAGCTGTCCTGTAGGTGGCGCTGTGGGACATTATCGGTTTGTTCTTTTGCACATATTCAGTATATCCATGTCACACTTTTCAGAGTTCAGAGTTGAACTATGATTACAGTTGTGGTAGTGATTCCAAGGGCATTTGTTATGTCATGTAATGCATGTAAACTTTGTTTTTATTCCTACTCCCTCCATTGGCATTATTTCATTTTAATCATGTTTTATTCTGAATGTTATCAAATAATATTTATCAAAGCGTTGCGAGGATTTATGCCTCTTTAAAAGTCTGGCAGCGCCCATTTTGACTAATTTACATATCCTCTCAATGCAATGTCCAAACTTAAAGGGTTACTCCATCCCAAAATGAAGATTTTGTCATTATTCACTTACCCCCATGTCGTTCCAAACCCATAAAGCTCCGTTCGCCTTCAGAACACAATTTAAGATATTCTGGATGAAAACCGGGAGGCTTGTGACTGTCCCATAGACTGCCAAATAAATAACAGCGTCAAGGTCCAGAAAAGTATGAAAGACATCATCAGAATACTCCATCTGTCATCAGTGGTTCAACCGTAACGTTATGAAGCGATGTGTCTCTCCAAATCAGCATAGCACCATTTTGACAAATCTGAGCTGTACGCAGGCGGCGTACACTCTTCTGCATCAACTATAACACGGCTATAACACATTTATTGTGGATTTTGTATACTTTCTGTGAAATACTAAGAGAGAGAGAGAGAGAGAGAGAGAGTGTGTGTGTGTGTGTGTGTGTGTGTGTGTGTGTGTGTGTGTGTGTGTGTGTGTGTGTGTGTGTGTGTGAGTGTGTGTGTGTGTGAGTCTGACTCTGCTGAGCTCTGCAAAAAAAAAAACTCCACAAAGGAATATTTGATGCATTTATTAATAGGCCTACTACAAATAACAATTATGACAGTCTATAAAGTATAAACCTTATACAAATTCGTTTTTTTATTTACAAATGGATTGCCTGTCACGTTGTCTCTCAAGCTATTGAGAGTTTTCCACATTAATGAAATGTCTAATCACGTTTTATTATTTATACAAACAAATACAATCCACAAAAAATGTTGTAGTGCCAAACACTCGTCCATTAAAATCCAGTATAGCAAAAAAACATAAGGTGCGTAGATCCAAAAAAAGAAGTAGTGTTGGAGGCATGAGATCCTTTATTGGTATATATGTATATTTTGTTGATATAGTTGTATATGGATCATTTGGGATGACTTGTAAATGTATTTGCTGTATTTTGTTATAGATTTGAGATGCATGTGTTGCTTGGCACATGGCACCGAGGTTCTGCACTTGCACTTTTGCACTTCTTTGCATATGTTTTTGTGACCAGCAATAAATGAAATAAGCCTTTTGAGCTGTATTTGGACGAGTGCGGATCTCTTTCATCTTTACAAACAAACAGAAACACAAGAAGTCTCTCGAAAGACACTGGAAGGTTTCTCCGTGTTCTGGTATTGGTGTACAACCAGCTAATCTCAAAATGTCTTTACCCACATTACAAAAGAGCTTTTTGTCCTGAGACATACTCCATATTTTTTAAATAAACACTAGAAATCGTAAGATAAAAACATTACAAACATTTGAAATGACATCTGGATATCACATAGAATGCATTTCTATTAAAATCAATTTATAAAAACAAATGGAATCTAATAAAATACCTCAATCCATCAGGAGATGTAGCTATAATAGCACTTTCAAACACGAGAAGAGTTCACTAAGCGTATAAGCGTATGATGTTTGGCAGCTCAGCTAGTTTAGGATTCCTTTATTAGGCTATAGATGCTCACTTGTATTCTGTCCTGTCCTGTTCTATTACCTCTGCCGTCTCTGCTCCATTCCATTGGGCAGAAATCCCGCGATAATGGGAACTGGCCATATGAGGGCAGCGACGCTCCATATTATGATGACTAAAGTCATGAAGCACGCCACCAGAGTGGATTCGATGGGCTTGCGGTTGAGCCTCCAGCTCCGGTCCCCCTTCAGCTCGTCCAGAGCGAAATCCACGCAGCAGAAGTGCACCGAGTCGCCCGTCTGCTGACCCTCTGACCTGCCCCGTCTGAATCTCCGGTACCGGGACAGACCGCATCCCACGCACAGCCTGAACTCCTGCTGGCCGCCCGTGACGCCCAGGTGCTCGATGTAGACCGGCGAGATCGCCCGGTTGAAGGCGGCGGAGAAGAACGCCTTGCCGTGGCTGTTGGTGGTGTACATGAGCACGTCGCACTGGAAGCCGAAGTTGCTGTCCCAGCGCGCCACGAGTTTGGTGGGGAGCCTCTCCACGCTCACGTTGCACTGCGAGGAGGCTTCGGGCTCCTCCACGGACCTCTTCGAGTAGCCCACATCCACCTCCAGGCTGGCCAGGAGTCTCCCGGAGGAGTTGATGGGTGGCAGCAGGAGGTCCTCGTCGCTCCAGCTGTGGGAGCAGAGGGCGGGAGCGGTCAGAGCCAGCAGGAGCGCGAGGGAGATGCTCAGCATGGCAGAGCGCGCGGTTCCTCCAGGCGCATGGTGGTCTCGCACTCGCTCTTTATTCCGCTGCAGCTGCTGAGCACTCCGTCGTCTATCTGCTCCATCAGTTACGCGTGTGTCCTGTGCGCTTCCGTGGACGTGCTGCTGCTGCCTCTGCGCGCACGGAGAGCGAGGTGACCGCGCGCCACTGCTTCACTTCAGTGACTGACTGTCTGTGAAGCAGACTTGTGCTCCTTCACCTCACCGCTTCAGCTGCTAGCGTGATGAGATGTCCTCGTCGAGAGGGGTAGGAGGCTTCTCAGCAGAGTCTTCATATGACAGTGTGGTAATGTGGGCTCATGAAGATCATTCCACACACAGATGTATTTCATACATTGGAGAGACTGGGGCAAGTTGTCACACGTGCAACTGCCATATATCAGTAACTATAAGATTTGAAGTCCAAAAGTGTAGCAGTGGTTTGCACTTTGGTTTCCAGCACTTGATTATTTTTAGTGTTTTTTTATTATTATTTATTTAAAATGATGCTAACTCATCTTATTTTTGTCATTTTTTAGGTAAAAACACGATAAAACTACACTGACAAGTAAAGTTGTCACATGCTCTAAATTTCTGTATAATAATTGAAATCTTTCTGCAAAATGTTTTTTTTTTATATGTTATCTTTTACATTTGTGTCGGTTCATGATTTGTTTTATTTTATAATTGTTTTACTGTTTTATTTTAATGATGAATTTCATTCAGAAACTTTATATATAGTGTGACACCATACCCTTATTGGAGGGGTCACCAAAGGTCGACATATATTAAATAAATGGTTTCTATTCCTATTCTGCCTGGGCAGAAATGTTTAATCGTTTTTTTGTAGTGCTCTATCGACTTTGCAAGATAGCAAAAACAGTTTTAAGCACAATTTTTCTTTGTACTTTATAGTGTTTTGGACAGGTATTAATTAAAAAATAACAATGGTGTATTTGACAATTATGTGTATTCACATGTCATGTCTACTGGAATTCTCTCTGTAATATAATTTCCTGTTTTATGGTTTTCATATCACATGAAAACAAAATGCTATGTTTGTTACATCATATCGTATCATAATAATTTAAGACAGTAGTGCCGCACTAGTTTTTATTCTTTTTGAGAATAAAATCAATAAAAAAAATCTCATATGTGATATCTGCTTCAGACAGACTCACCTGTGTCCTGAGGGAACATCTAACCAAATATTAATATATTTATGGACCCGTCATATGAGGAATAAAAATGAGCTCTGTGAAGTTCACGAGATGTGATTCATTTTAAAGGAATAGTTCACCCAAAAATGAAAATTTGTTGAAGATGTACTCACCCTCAGACTATCCAAGATGTAGATGAGTTTATTTCTTCATGGGAACAGATTTGGAAGCATTTAGCATTACATCATTTGCTGACCATTGGATCCTCTGCAGTAAATGGGTTCCGTCAGAATCAGTCCAAACAGCTGATAAAAACATCACAATGAAATTTTTTCCAGTGAAAAGTCTCGTCTGAATAAAGAGAAATAAGCACTGATCAAGCATCATTTACAAGTCAATCATTAATAGATTAGACTCATGTGGATTACTTGAGGATTATTGTGATGTTTTTATCAGCTGTTTGGACTCTCATTCTAACGGCACCCATTCACTGCAGAGCATCCATTGCTGAGACACTGATGCAATGCTACATTTCTCCAAATCTGATGAAGAAACAAACTCATCTACATCTTGGATGGCCTGAGGGTGATTACATTTCAACATTTTTTTTTTTTTTTTCATTTTTGGGTGAACTAGTTATTTAATACAATGAACTTTTCAGTCAAATTCTTTACAGTTATGCTTATCAACATTAAAAATCATCAGGTACTAAAGTACATTTTTTTTGAATGATATGATACATTTATAAGATGACAACATCTCGTCTCTTCTAGATGATAAATATAATAGCCAATTGATTTTCTGAGCAATACATATATCAAACATGTATGAATAGTTGTCTTTAGTCGATGTTTAAATGGCTTAATTAGTGCTTGAATACCACTTCCCGTTTGAAGCCAGAGCCAACTGATGTGTTGTACACATTACCTTCCATTTGCACCTGAAAGAGGAACGTCTGCCCTGCACTGGATTTTAAAGCAGAATGGATTATTCATCCTCTCGCCTTGCCGTTCCTTTTCCTTCATTCACACACCGTCCAAATTCCCAAATACCGGCCCCTGAAATAAAATATGCTCCACACAATATGGCAGTGAACAGAGGAAAAATGTAAATTACTTTCTTGTTCATTAATTATGCTATAAAAATGTAAATTGCTCCAGTGCCAAAAATGCTAATGGGACCAAGATAAAAGCCTCCTTTGTCAAAGCAGAATGTATGAAAGATTCAGAATATTTCTTTTCTTTTCAAAATCAGGAAAAAGAGAGAGACATATTTGAAGAACCCCCTTTTTTCACTTTCAAAACACACACACACACACACACACACACACACACACACACACACTTACACCTGATTTACTGTAATTAGGTATTGGCTACCAATTGTTTTCCCCCGCCAGTTCAAGTTCCTGTGTAGATTAGGCTTTAGATGTTTCATTGATTCCAGGTCTTGCATTTCCTCATTGCCACTAAAGACAGATTGTTCCACTGTCCACTGAGTTCTGTCACTGTGTTGAGTCTGCTGTGACACAGATTTGGAAGAACTGTAATAAGAAACTTAATACGGAGTTACCCAAACCAAAGTTTATTACTTAAAGCCCCGATATACCTAAGACCCTGCTTTTTGGCGTTCTTTGCTTAGCCTACTCTTATCAAACATCCCAATGCCACTCAAATTACTATGTAAGTATATGTGCTGCAAGTTTTCCTCTCAATAACAAAATAAACACACAACAAAAATGACAGTAGTGAGAAAACAGCAGTTAAGACAGCATGTGATTATAGAGATATGGATATGTTTACAGCAGGTCTGCAGTTTACCACTTCTGTCAAATAAAGTCATGTTACATTTATTTATATAGCACTTTCTACAATAAATTGCTTTAAAGCAAGCAGCTTTACAGTATTAAACATGACATTGAAAAAAGTTTCAGGGTTGCTTTAAGTCAGAATTACAGATTCAATTACGACTATGAAGAAGTTCTTTAATATGTTCATGTTTTTACTTGCGTCTGACTTTTACAGACTGAACTGAAGAAATTAACCAAAGATGATTTCCCAAGAATAAGTATAAACACAGGACTTAAACAGACTAAACGAATCAAAGAAATTAACAGCAGGTATCCAAATTAAACAATGAGTAATCAAGGAAACTAACTGAAAACTAGGTCACAGAAGAAACATGTGCCAACCATTCAAAACGAAAATGACTTCACAGGTGAACACAGGGACAACTTACAGTAACAGAGCCAATGGAGGTGCAGACCCAGGCAAAGCTGAGAAGACAAGAGACCCAAAATGAAACCGAATGACCGGAAGGCCAAGGTGGAGCCACAGACTCGCAGGACCAATGTGAAGACAGGGGCTTGGCAGGACAGGGTGATGCCGGTGGGACAGAGGACCAAGTTGGAGCTGGAGGGATGGAGGGACAAGGCACAGCCAGAGGATTGGAAGACCAAGTTAGAGGCAGGTCAGTGACTGACCAAGGCAGAGCTGGAGGGACAAGGGAGCCCAGTGGAGTTAGAGGAATGACAGACTCCGGTGGAGCCAAGGGAGTGTGAAGCCAAGAAAAAGCTGAAGGGACTGAAGGTCAAGGTGGAGTCCAGGTCTCAGAGGGGTGAGGTGGAGCCAAGATATTGACACCCCAGGATGGAGCTGAAGACGGCAAATCCACACAGGAGATGGGAGAAGGAGGGTGGGTGGGAGCATCAATGACCAAACATACTTGGAGCTGGGTGAGACACAAGAGATTCAGGGCTGGGCAGAACTCAGACTCTCTGGGAGGCTCACTCGTCTACTCTGGTTTATTCATCATGGCAGGTTTAGGCTCTCCATTTGTGGCGAGCTCTGGTTTTGCATTTGCTGGGATGGTGGTAGCTGTGACTGGAACTCTTGAAATCCTTCTCACTCTCACAGATTGTGGAGGAGTACCCACTCTACATACTCCATGAAAGTCCCTAGAGGCTCTTTCCAGGAAAGTGCAATCTTGTTTCCATGTTGATGCTTGTCTGGAAAACCACACAATTTAATAATTGGTACTGATACCACCAAATTTACACAATACTCAATACCCAAGTTGATACCATGGTTAAAAAAAATTATATATCACATTAGTGATATTTGGCCTTCAAATAATAAATAAAATGAAATAGTGTAGCATTATAAAAAAGATGTGCAATGCAGTCAACTTTTTTAAGGCACAGCTTTACTATTGCAGTAACCTGTCATTTGAAGTCATGGCTTCTTGATGAACAGTGCTGCATAGCTAAGCTTAGAATTAAAATAACTGACGCAGACATTGCAGTATCAAATTAAAAGGTAAACATGTATAGCTGAGTATGTAACCCACTGAATAGGCTCCAACTACTAAGTCAAGAACTTGTATCTAGCCTTAATATAAGAAAAGCACCTGAGAAGTCAAAGAACTGAATGAAATGTCCAACTCAAACTGTAGTGGTGTCCACAAAACCAGAAATAAGACAGAATACTAGTATGGCTGATGTGCTACCATTGTTGTAGATGCTGGAATCAAACAAGAATGTCATCACTTTTCATCTCTTCTTGAACTTTTCCGGGCCAGTTCAAGATTCTGGAAAGGAAGACCAACAAATCTTTTATCTTGGGTCAGTCTTGAATGTCTTTGACTGACAATCATCCCTGAAGTACTGAATACTCTTTCAGAAGCACAACCTGATGCAGCAATGCAAAGGTAGCATGCTCCCATTAGATTTCCACCAGGAGATTGGATCCTCCTCAGTACGGAGTTCTGGCATTTTGCTGTATACCAGAAACTGTCCATTAAAACGGTCACTTGTGGAAATCCCTGGAGTACTTGTGGAGTAGCTGTTGCATTACAGCCTTTCTTTTCTCCTTGGATACTCCAAATGAGATGTTTCAAATCAGTCTTAGATCACTTCACAAATCACTTCTTAGATGGCCTGTCATTGCTTGAATCCTCTGCCCCTCTTGGCACATGGGCTCCACCTCCAATCACCATCATCAGCCCTTATTTGATCCAGAATAAGGATTCTTTGATTGAACCTTTAATTTCCCTAACAAATACAGAATCAATGTCATCATCATCAAGGCAAGACAGTATCTACCACATGAGTAGTAAGGCAAATGAGAGGGTTGTGGGTTTCTCACCACTGAGTGCATCTTTAAAAGGACTCAGTGGTCCAAGGACTTCTTTTTAAGTCTCTAAAATTGTAATGTCCGTATCTTTAGGAATTAGGTGCCATTTCCTTCAGTCCACTGTTAGTATTGCACACACAGCTTGCTGTTGCTCCAAATCCTTTCAACCATATCATATGATGAATTCGGTTAATCATAAAGGAGTTTATGTTCTGGGAGTGAGAGATCTGTCTTTTTTTGGTGAGCTTTAGTGAACTAATGAATGCAGATTCTGTTTTGTTAAACCTTGACAGTGCTGCAGGTACACTGTCTATGGTAACTGCTTTATTTACTGCAAGGTGTAAATCATGACCGAAACAAGGGATCCATGTGTAATGATCTTTGAAGGCCTTTTTGGTTATTGGACACATTGTCCATTGTGATGCCTGCCATTCTAGAAATGTCCCATTTCCATTCTTTCTGTATTTCTTCTTCAAAGGCCTCTTTCAAACGCTCCCCTGTGTGCTCAGAGTTCAGGCCACTACAGCTCAAACACCAGGAGTGCATCTCCCAGGACCTGGTTATGTGCTGCAGGTAATGAATGTGTTTGCAGCTCTGCTTGTCCACAGATCCATTGTACAGGCATAAAATGTTTTGTCTTTGAGATGCTCTGAAATGAGGTCTCTGGTTTCAGTGTACATTTTGGGGAGCTCTGTATACATGAAATTATTTCTTCTTGGTAACTGGTAACTGGTAACTGGGGTTGAATTGCTTAAGTTGCTGATTTGCCGGAATCCATGTTTTTCCACAGTGTAAACGGGAACTTTATCCATGCATATCAATTCAGCAACTGCCCTGTCCAGTTTCCTTTCTTCATTTGAATTTTTGTCGGATTTTATGTGCCATTGCAAAGCTTCTGTTAAGGTTGTCTGTGCTAATGCTTGCTGACTTTACCACTGCATCTCCTGGTGGACATCTTCCTCTGGCTGATACTGGTAAAAAAAAATAAAAGAAGAAGAGAGAGATTTTAGGTATCAAACATTGCATTGCACTAGCATCAAATAACAAATAACTGGGTATCACACTCTGTGGGGCATAACATTACCCTGGCAACAATGCTAACTGCCTCAAACAAAATGATAAAGTATAGGGCCTGTTTCAGCCAAAAGATCAGAAGTTTTACAGTTTGTATATGATGCTAATATTACTTGAAACTCACCTTGAATTCTTTTGAAAAGATTGGGGTGCCTGTCATTTAGGTGCTTTGCCAAATTTGAGGTGTTCCCTCCCTTGGTATGTACTGCAAGGTTACATTGCATACTGGCATAAGAGCATCAATAATAACTTGTTGGTCATCGGCCTTGAATGCAAAGTACTTCCGTATTGTACTCTAGCACCTTTCTTGCTAACGAGTCGGGGCAGAGCTTAACTCATAGTTTTTACATGTGCTTGTACTGTAGGTATTTTTCTTTACCCTTTGAGGACGACTGAAACACTTCTAGGTGTATGTACTGCCCCCATCAGTTCTGGAAGAATCGCAGCCTCACTACAATACCATTGGTACTTATGCAATTGTAGAAAAACAAGTACCATCAGGATTTTTTTAAATGTTGCTTCCGACTTGGTACTGAGGTATTAGTTTTCATGACATCCATGTTAAAAGGTTCAGTTATTCTAGGTCACAGAGCAAACATGTGTCCAAAACAAACACAGATGAACCCTGACATAAACTCATACCATTGGTTGACATAGTTTTGTTGTGAACAGAGTTCTGTTTTGTTGTGAAAGCACCACAGAGTCACATTTACTTTTACAACTGGTCTTATTGTGCTTGATTTATTGGTGTGTGCTGCCTTGGTATTCTTTTATATTATCTTCTGGCTGACATCACAAACATATTCAATATATTTAATTTGCTGCATCAAGTCCCACTCTACATCATGTTATGTTGTACATTCACTTGGAAAATAAGTCACATTATGGAAATTGGTTGCCAACACAATTTCATGTTGACTTTAAAATGGGATATGAGAAATTATCTTAACATTGAAAAAATGACACACCTGACCTGATAGTGTTGCCTAAATAAAATGGCTAGACTCTGGAAGCTGAGACAAGCAATACACAGTATAGGAGTCTTGGGACACATGATCATCCCCTTGTGTGCACCAGCTCTTTCCCACATCTTGGAGGTAGCCAAATGATCAGGACGCTAATTAGAAATATTAATTAATGAGAAGCAGGAAAGGGCAGAGAGATGAGACTGATGCACACACAGGGGACTGAAGGAGCTGTCAGCATGATAATCCACAGCAACTGTGATGGAAAACATCAAAAACACTGATCACAGATCACACAATCACAGGACAATCTCCTGTTTGGCGACTGCATAGAGGAGTGCCATGTTTTCATAATTCTTTCATATTTTGTTTTGGATGATACAGAAAACCTTAGGGATTTAATAGAACATGTTTTACAGAGCTACCTTTTACTTTCCATATCGACTCTGCATTTCTGCTAGTAATGTTACTGATAGCTACTGACTTTTATAGTATTTTTTTTTCATACTATGGACATCAATGGCTACCAGCAACTGTTTGGTTACCAACATTCTTCAAAATATCTTCTTTTGTGTTCAACAGAAGAAAGAAACTCACAGGTTTGAAATAAGTACATAAGTACATGACAACAGAATTTTAATCTTTGGGTAAACTAATCTTTTAAAGGGTTAATTCACCCATAAATTACTCACCCTCAAGGCATCCTAGCTGTATATGACTTTCTTCTTTCAGATGAATCCAGCGGGAGTTATATTAAAAATTGTCTTTGATCTTTGTTTAATGACGCTTGACGCTTGACACAGCGTGTGTTGCAGTTCATCAGTCCAAAAGAAGTTAAATAAAAAGCGCCTCACACTGCTCCGGGGGGTGAACAAATTCCTCCTATAGCGAATTCTTGTGTTTTTGTAAGAAAAATAACAATATTCAAAACGTAATAATCACTTTAATGTATCTTGCGCCCACAGTTGTACACAAAAAAAAATCCTTGTTAACAAAATAAAAGGAAAACCAGTCTCCTCTTGGCTTATATTACAAATCCTTGTTTTTTAGTTAACAGGAGCAAAGGAAGCAAAGTTTCCTTACTTTAGCAAAGGAAAACTAGTCTCCTCTTGGCTTACATCAAAATCCTCTGATATTCTTCTTTACAAATCCTTGTTTTGTACTTCTAATTAGTGACTGTTGTTTTGTTTTGATCTCTCTGCTGCATTTCCGCGTGCGTCACTTCTGAGCGGCGCATGCACAAAGCTGACCTCATACGTCATCCACCCGGAGTTTCTCCTGTGTATAACAGTGAACGCAAGCTAGATTAAATTGATTATTACGTTTTAAATATGGTTATTTTTCTTACAAAAACGCATGGATTCACTACAGGAGGCATTTGTTCAACCCCCCCCCCCCAAATCTGCTTGTATTTTAATATATTTACAGTAATTTTATTATTTTGTAAGTGTATCGTAAGTTTTGATAATATATTAGAAAGTTTGCTTATTTGCAGATTAAAAGGTGAATTCAGGTAGTCATTTCCATGCCAAAAAGTGTCCCAATTTACTTGTTTTGTGTACTACAAACATGTTAAACTAGAGTAAAAAGATAAGGACATATAGGAAAGTGCACATACAGAAGTAAAAAACAATTTAATAATTTGCAAATAATTGAGCTTATAGAGTAAAAAAAAAATCTGTATTATGAAAATGCAAATGGCCGCTTTTAGAACCAAACATGTGTTAATGATTTGGCTAAAAAAACATTTGGGGTTTTGGGACCACAATGTAATAACAAATGTAGCAAGAAGCTTTCTGATGCATGACGTCTCCAAGCTCTATTTTCTGAGCTCCCTGCAAATGTGCCATGTTTTGTGAACCATGTGTGAGTGTAGCATTTTATCAGGCTTTGTGTACGATTATCTTCATCCTTGCTTATTTTTCAAAATATCGTCCGTTTCTGTACAAATCAGAACAAATCGTACAAATTCATATGAAATCACCACCTCGTAAAACACACGTGTTTTCTCATGAGATGGGGTTGCAGAGGATGATAATGCTGATCCGTCACTACAAACACACAGCTAAACAGGACAAATAGGAGAGGAAAGTGAAGGAAATGAGGGAGGGAGATTTAATCTCGGATGTTGACTTCATTGTACAGAGCCCGAGGCGCCACTGAGCATCATTCATCAGACAGAGAATCACACAGATGCCTGGGGCCCGGGACGAGACAGCAATGAGGAAATAGGATCAGGGAAATGGACATTTCACATAATTATAACCAGTTCCTGATTAAGAGATCTTCATAACATTGAGGCAGAACGGTCAGATCCAACCACATCTGTAGAATGTGTGCATGTTTTTATTTATTCATTTATTTATTTATTTTTAAAGAGTAAAATAGATAAAATTAAAAAAGAAAAAAAAATACAATCCATATATTGTGCAGAGTGCATTCAATTCAATTCAAGTTTATTTGTATAGCGCTTTTTACGATACCAATCACTTAAAAAAAACTTTACAGAAAATTAAGTTTCTAAGGTGCATGCTGCTTTATTAAAAGTTATTGTTCAATATGCAGTATATGGGGTTTAAGAAGTAGAGAGGACATATTTTAATCATTTAATCGTACAGGCTACTCCTAACCCTGGGCAAAAGGTGATTAGTTCCTCAGCAAACATCACTGATAAAATGAACGATTATCTATACTCTTGGCTTAGCGCTTCTACTGTTTCCTTTTTTTCATTCATGTTTATGCTTCTAGATCATAAACTTTGGAATGCAGAGGAAATTATGGTGGGCAAAATTCTATTATGACCATCATAAGACATGAGACAAGTTGAAAAAAATATGTTTTATGCTGATTAGTTTACAGCATGTGTTTGTTTAATGTTGTTAACTACATACTATCATTAACATACTTTTATAATTATTAATATTTTTGAATACTTAGTTACATTTTTCTGTTTAAATTTTAGTTTTAGTTTTAGTAACTTTAATGTTTAATGTTTAATTTTAAGTTTTAGTAATTTGATGTACACTGTATAAAAAATCAGTAAAAAATAGTGCACAATGTACTAAATTATTATGAAATTATTATGAATTTTCTGTTTATTTACTGTTTGTTTTTGTTTTGGAATTAATGTAAATGTCCATACAATTACTGGATAATGTCCCAGCAGAAAACTACCAGTTTTTTTATGTTTGTCATTTATATTAGTTTTTATATAAGGTTTATGTTATTGAATTTGTTTTTATTTTTAAGTTAAAGTTTTAGTCATTTTGTTCTGTTTTTGTACATTTTATTTCAATTTAGTTTTTATATTTTCAGTTTAAATTTTAACTATTGTAGTAGGATACTACTTTAGTAGATAAAGCAAAATTATAAACGTTGCTTTGGCTTCTAACTAATTAAGTTTAAGTTTTCTATATTTTAATTTATTTAAGTCATTTTTAAAATACATTTTTAGTTTTAGTTAACGATAACAACAATGCAGACACAAAGGTTTGTAAATTTAGCCTGTACTATTATCTGAAAGAAACAGACGCCTTCAGTTTGATGTACAACAAAAGAAATCTAATCATCAGATGCAGCTTCACCACAGACAGATCTTTAAAACATATGACAGAGCCTTTGGGGATGAAGATATGACTGAACTCCACTGACCTTACAGTAAAGGAGTGAATGCTCTGTTTGTTTCATTTGGTGTGAAATAGAGCCTGTGTTTCGCTCCCGATTTCACAAATCTGAATGCTTCAGCAGAAAACAATCTGCTATTGAAAGATAAAAGGGTTGCTAAGGTAACAGGGAAAAGCATCCAATACTGAATTTTCATGCCTGGCAGCTACTGTATGAAGGATACTGTGCCACTTATTGTGATGCTCAAGTGTCAGATTCAAAGACTATTATGAAAAAAATACAATAATAAAAATATAGCCCTCTAAGTGGCAGTCACTGCAGGCCGAGCAGCAATGGCTCATGTGGACGATTACGTGATACAGTGAAATGTATCTTTTCAAATATATTAGTGGCTTTTATAGCAGTCCATCTCGAACCTTCACCAATAGTCAGGGTTTAATGAAACAGGTTACAGCATCAAGCAAACAAAACTGACTTCCAAATCATTCTCTGTGAAATGGTATGCTATGGTAACGAACATGACTTTCACATGCATCTGCACATATAAACCGAGTAATATCTATGGTTTGACCCATTTAGTGGTGGCAAAAATTATAATTTAAACTTGACATGCTCATTGACATTAATGTGTAAGAAACATGTTAAAACGCACACACTTAAAGCACTGAAGCGATAACTGACTCTGGCGGTAACAAAATGACGAATAGTACGTCTGAATTTCATTCATACTGCCACTATATTTTTTTAATGGTCACAAATTGAGTTTAAAAATCAAATGTAAAACCTAATCAGACCGATGAATTTTTTTTTGATGATATATTTTTTGGTGAACTGTCCCTTTAAGAGCGTGAATAAATGAGTCGTGTACTGTCCAAAAGCGCGTTCTTCACAAAAATAAAAGAACTAAAAGGTCAAAGGAAGCATCTCCAGTTTGTTTAGAAGAGAACGCCAGTGAAGAATGCTTAAGGATATCTGAATTATTACTGGTGTATTCTACTCTTTTTTTTTTTTTTTTTTTATTCATGTCTGTCTGTGTGTGTGTGTGTGTGTGTGTGTGTGTGTGTGCGTGCGTCGTTCCTCACGCGCGGGTGTTTAAATAAAGTTTGAGTTGTTTGAACAATATGGCGGCGCCCATGTAGCGGTGTGAATCTGTCATATGAGTGTATCGTGTGTTAATGAGGCACGAGAATGAAGCTTTGAATGGTTATTTAATATCGACCACACTGAACGGATCGCAATACATCTGTATATAGGTCCCGTTGTCTTTCGTGTAAGTAGAACCTGATCCGTGTTCTCTATTCTTCAGCTCTAACCATTTGACATCTGATATCTTTATATTCGCATTGTATCCTGCGCTGCTCGAAATACTGGCTTTATTACTGAAAGCGGCTGATAAGGTTGTTAAGAACGATTTGAGGCTACACTACACATCTAAACGCGTTAGACCTGCCTGTGGCTCTCCTGACTCTCATCATCACTCTGAACATTGTGCTGCCTTTGAGATTCACTCTGGAGTCCAGGACCAGCACGAGTCTTCATCATCGGAGGCTGGGTAACCATAGCAACGGGACACTGCTTATTCTCCTTCACTTCTCCTCCACAAACACGAGACCTTGAGTGTGTGTGAGCTGGTGGGCGGCCGACAGAAACACTTCTGTCCTCTAACATCTCCCCCTCGTCTGTGTCAGATTAGCAGGTGCTTGATAACTGGGTCATGGTTTGTGAAAGATGCCCTAGTAATGACCTCCTGTGTCATGAAGACTGGTCAGATATTTAAAAATGACTAGAAGAGAATTTATTCTTACAGCTTGTGCATTATTTACGGCTACTTTTTAAAGCAGATTTAATGTGAAACGATATATTTTTTTAATAAACAAGGTATATATATATATATATATATATATATATATATATATATATATATATATATATATTTTACTCATCTTCAATCAGACAAGTTTAAATAAACTAACTATTTTTACATATTTTAACTCATCTTCTTTCAGACTAGTGGAAAGAATCCATCTATTTTTATAGATTTGATCTATTTTCAACTGTATATTTAAATTACAATATTATGTTAGAAGGCCATTTTCTCAAAAAGATTTTTTTTTTCAGAAATCTCCATTTCAGCAGCTCTTACATACATTAAACGTTATAGTTTTATTCAATCTATACGCCGAGCGTTAATAAAGATGGGTTTGTTCATGTATCATTCAGCCGATGGCTGATTTATATAATATCCAAAATAAATAAACAAACAAGAATTGAAATATGAATTTTCATCCAATGTTCCCAATAATTTTTCAGAAATTATTTTACTGCATATTTAATTAGACAATGCCTCATTTGCATATTTAAACATAACATCTCAGAAAACTTGTAATAGAAAACAGGTGTGTTAATGTACTGTGATTAATCAACTGGCTGAGAATGGTGAGATTTTTACTCTATTCACGTAGTGTCTTGCCTTAAAATAAAAAAGAGAATAAAGAAAAGCAAACCAAATATATTTAAAAGTATATAAAACCTAAGGAATAATATATAAGATACAAGAATAAAGTTACAGAATTTTTAAATTGGATTGTTAAAGCCATTTTTTTTTTTTGTTTACAAAAAAATTATAGGAAGGACCCAAATGACGACGATTTATGACCTAGAATGAATTATAATGAAATACCTTTTCATGAGAAAATAAAAAGGAAAGGAACTCTTCTTTTTATTTCTTTTTTGAAACATTTTTCAAAACCTCCTACGTGCTTTGTCTTTGTACTGGTACTGGGATTATTTTAATGTTTAATGTGACCAATTTAGAGGTTTTTGTAGGTGTTAAAACATTTGTTTCCAAGGGGACAGGTTTATTTCCACCTCACACTATCTCACATTGCCATAGTTACGGCGCGAATCTGTTTGTTTCCCTAACAGAACAGACATCTGAACACAATACACCATATCTCCCCTATCAGTTTAAATGGAGGGGCATTCATCATCCTTCCATGCTGTTATTGTTCTCTTCTTGACTGTGTGTGTACAGCTGGGTTGTGATCTTTAGTTTATTGAGTTGAATCTGTAACCTTATGCTCCCCCAGAGTCATGCTGCTCGCTGTGTGCTTGCGGAGGCCACTGCTCGATGCCCATCTGATCAGGCTCAGCGTCCGCGGGCTGTTCAGTGAATCGGGGGTCTGGGAGCGCGACTATAAGGCGGAGACGCGGCGTCGGGTGGAGCAGTGGTGGCACGGCCGCATACAGGAACAGTGGCAGAGAGATGCAGCAGATCAGGTAACTCACTGACTGATGATGACCAGCAGATGATTCTGATATGGAAAGATGCTCAAAACACATCAGCTAACTGTCAAAAGACAATGTTAACCATTTTTTTAATTTATTTTTTTATGTAATCATGTAGTTCTAAACTTGTATGAACATTTTAGGTAACTGATAATCTGGAGAGGAAAGAGGGAAAAAAATAATAACATTTACTTAGTTTTTCTTTTGCATTCAAACACATGGAATTAAGTAAAATACACTTAAATAAGTGACTAATGGTCATGCCAGAAAGATTGCATTTACTAGTTGAAGACACATGAACGCTGCCACAGAGTACTGATTTTCTTTAAAGCCCAAGTTTCTGAGTTGGGTTCATGTCACTGAGAAAACACGTTGGATGCAGTTTATGCAACATCTGTATTGATGGTAAATTTGTGGAATTGGATAAAATTCTTACTTTTTGGCCATTTACACTAAGACTAAGCTAAGTTGCATGTAAAAAAAAAATTCTGTAGTATTGTATAATTACAATCCAATACATAACGATTCAATTATCAGCACCTTTATAATGCAATAAAAACAAAAAAGCAAAAACACATGTGAAGCACAATCTTTATTCATCATTTTGTAGAAGTAGAGTTATTGTTTATTTGTTTTTTTTGTGGAAAAGGTACACCATCATTTTACTCTGACCAAAGTGATGTTGAAATTACAAACTTCCCAACACACCATGAGTGCATGAAGCATAGACAACTGTCAAACATAAAACACTAACATGTCCTTTCCTTTCACAAGTAGATAAATGACCCTTCATTTCAAGATTTAATCTCCCAATTTAGTCCTCTGCAAATAATGCCGGGAACTAAAAATCCACCCATGCAGTTTCAGTTAATGCAATAAAAATGATTCATGCAGTCTTAACACAAACGGATTAAGTAAACGTACATATGAGAAGTTGACTGAACACAATAAAACGAAGTTGAAATTGAAAATGAAGTGATAAGATCCATAGCAATTTGCTTTAGTGAAGTAAAATAAGGTGAACAAGCAGCAAAAATATTTTTTCAATGTGGGTGACATGGACTAGTTACTTTTATGAAGCACTTCTAGTGTTTCTTGACAGGCGTTATCAGTATGAGTGTCTTTATATGAACAAGAGCAATGTGAAAATGCATTAAAAATTCTCTTTTTAAAGGCAAGAGGAGGGTATTTTCTCCCTGCAGCCTGTTGCAGTTACAGTATGCCGAGTTTTTACTTTGAAGTGTCTCTCCCTTGAGATTTTCATTCAAAGAATCCCTTCCACCTCACTGAGGAAAACCTTTGTATGTGTGAGAAAAGAGACGTCTGGCTTCTGAAGCGTTAATCTTTTACAGAGAAGCTGCTTTTTGTTGGGGTTTGTTGGTTGGTCCCAGTTGGCTTTTAAGCCTTGCTGTTGTGTTCTGTAGGAGAGAGTGGTCTGCTATCATGAGGATGTGTCTCTTCATCACGTCTCTCACTTCATGTGTTTGCTGGAGCTGCATTTATTAATAGACTCATTCAGAGACTGAAATCTCAGTTCTAGATGGATCAGATTTTATCCAAACAAACAACCAGCCCAGAGATGAATCAAATTACAAGCAATTTAATTTAATATCAGTAACATTGGAAAATTTGATTTGCAGCAAAAAGTATTTCAAACTAAAAGACTAAAGTACAAGACGTGCTTAAATTCATTGACAAGGGAATGGACTGCTCATCAACATTGTTGATGGAGTAATTGAATCAGAAATGACAAAACAATATGAAACTGTCGACTGTTGTCATTGATTGTAAGCAGGATCAGAAATAATTGATTTTTTTTTTCATTAAGGGGCAATGTTTACTAACTGGAACTGATTTTCTTACCTTTTTAGTGGCACTTTTTTTATAATAACTTGTGCTGTCTTGTATGTCAAATACTTAAATTTAAGGAACATTTCAGTAAATCAGAATACAACAGACTGTCACCAATAAAATGTTATCAACTTCAACAACAAAAGACATCTTTATACTGTAAACGTGGAACAGAAGCTACGCAGACTGTTTAATGCTGCTCGAAGGTGGCAAATGTGTATTTACAACAATCACATAATGTAAATTGTCCATCAAAAAAAATAAAAAAAATAACATGGAATCATTTCAGGGTACCAGGGTTGCAATATTATGAACAACAACAACAACAACAACAAAAAATCCTGCCCCCTTAAAATTTGGAGGTGTTTTTGTTCATATTTGCCCCAAGACCCTGTTAGTTAAAAGTAATATGTAATGTTTATTCCAAAATATACTTCATATACGGGTCAATGATGAAAAGAATGTATGCGATGAAGGACAAATGTAGTTTAAAACAATTGCCAAGTTAATAGAGTTAGAAATGTATTCTTTGTATTAATGTTAGTTTCTTATTGTTTTGAAAAACTTTTACTACAATTTCAAGAAAAGTTTCAATGTATTAAAATGTCATGTGTTAACTTGTAACCATTAAGTAAAACAAACAAAAACATTTCCCTTACACTTTAATCTTAATTGTCTTAATAACTGTTAAAAATGTATTTAAATATATTATTCAAGGTTTTCACAGATATCGTGAATTATTAATTCATAAATAAATCATACATTTTCCAACCTGAATTAAGCCTTGTCATAAAAGGTAAAATTATTTTATATATACTTATTATATTGACCTTGACACATAGTCTTTAATTTCCTATTTAATGTTTTGCATGTTAGTTTATAAACATTTACTCACTCCTTTACTGAATCCAAGGCGTAGATGAATTTGTTTCTTAATCAGATTTGGAGAAATGTAGCATTGCATCACTTGCTCAGCATCCTCAGCAGTAGATGGGTGCAGTCATGATGTGAGAGTCCAAACAGCTGATAGAAACATCACAATAAGTGTTTAGTGTATTACATAATTCAGTGTCTCCTGTGTTCCCAGTGTCCCCTGCCTTTTTGTTTATTAAAGTCTGTTTGTTTGAGTTTACTCCTGCGTCTCCTTGTCTCCTCGCTCCTCGCTCCTAGCTCCGAAGGATCATGACAGAACACTGAACCCGAAACATACAGTAAGGCGGCGCCCCTTCTCCCTGTTTTGGTTTCCGTTTTTGAAAGTTTTTCTTTTCCCGTTCCCTGTGGGTATGGAAACCTAGCTCGGAAGGACCTTTTATTTGGGGAGGTTGCCTGGGGAAATTCTTCGGGCTCGCCATTAATACAGCCACGTGGATGACGCCACGTTTAATTATTTGTTCTGGATCAGGGCCAATTACCATCGCCCCGTGGACCTCCCAGACACTACTGGACTGAGCTGGAGGGCCCCCGATCCAGAACCGCCCTGCAGTCAAGACTGCTGGCCGCTTCAGAGGGCTCCTGTTCCCCATCCAGCCCAGAGAGGGCTCCTGTTCCCAAGTTAAGCCCAGAGAGGGCTCCTGTTCCCACGTCCAGCCCAGAGAGGGCTCCTGTTCCCACGTCCAGCCCAGAGAGGGCTCCTGTTCCCAAGTTAAGCCCAGAGAGGGCTCCTGTACCCACGTCCAGCCCCTCAGATCCTCCTGTTCCCACGTCTAGCCCAGAGAGGGCTCCTGTTCCCAAGTTAAGCCCAGAGAGGGCTCCTGTTCCCAAGTTAAGCCCAGAGATGGCTGCTGTTCCCAAGTTAAGCCCAGAGAGGGCTTCTGTTCCCACGTCCAGCCCAGAGAGGGCTCCTGTTCCCAAGTTAAGCCCAGAGAGGGCTCCTGTTCCCATGTCCAGCCCAGAGAGGGCTCCTGTTCCCAAATTAAGCCCTGAGAGGGCTTCTGTTCCCACGTCCAGCCCAGAGAGGGCTCCTGTTCCCAAGTTAAGCCCAGAGAGGGCTCCTGTTCCTAAGTCCAGCCCATAGAGGGCTCCTGTTCCCAAGTTAAGCCCAGAGAGGGCTCCTGTTACCACGTCTGGCCCAGAGAGGGCTCCTGTTCCCCATCCAGCCCAGAGAGGGCTCCTGTTCCCAAGTTAAGCCCAGAGAGGGCTTCTGTTCCCACGTCCAGCCCAGAGAGGGCTCCTGTTCCCAAGTTAAGCCCAGAGAGGGCTCCTGTTCCCACGTCCAGCCCAGAGAGGGCTCCTGTTCCCACGTCCAGCCCATAGAGGCCGGACCGAGTGCCGAGGCCAAGGCCATGGAGGCTGCTGCGCCATGGCCCCCTGAACTGTCTGCTCCACCATGGCTCCCTGAGTTCCCTGCTCCACCTGGGCTTCCTAGTCTGCCTGCTCCGCCATGGCTCCCCGAGTTGCCTGCTCCACCTGGGCTTCCTAGTCTGCCTGCTCCGCCCTGGCCCATTGAACTGCCCTTGCCGCCATGGCTCCCTGAACTGCCTGATCCGCCATGGCTCCTGTTCCAAAGTTAAGCCCTGAGAGGGCTCCTGTTCCCAAGTTAAGCCCCGAGAGGGCTTCTGTTACCAAGTTAAGCCCAGAGAGGGCTCCTGTTCCCACGTCCAGCCCAGAGAGGGCTCCTGTTCCCACGAGAGGGCTCCTGTTCCCACATCCAGCCCAGAGAGGGCTCCTGTTCCCACGTCCAGCCCACAGAGGGCTCCTGTTCCTATGTCCAGCCAGAGGGCTCCTGTTCCCAAGTTAAGGGGCTGGGCCGCTAAATACCCCACCCCTTCCCACATACAGCCCATATACCCAACCTCTTCACAAATTGAGGTATCTCACCAACCATATACCCACTTCCACCCCACAGACCCCTCCTTCCACCAAATAAAGCCCACATATTTCCATGTCCAGCTCGTCAAGCCCAGAGAGGGCTCCTGTTCCCATGTCCAGCCCATAGAGGCTGGACCGAGTGCAGAGACCAAGGCCGCGGAGGCTGCTCCGCCATGGCCCCCTGAACTGTCTGCTCTGCCATGGCTCCCCGAGTTGCCTGCTCCACCTGGGCTTCCTAGTCTGCCTGCTCCGCCCTGGCCCATTGAACTGCCCTTGCCGCCATGGCTCCCTGAACTGCCTGATCCGCCATGGCTCCTGTTCCAAAGTTAAGCCCTGAGAGGGCTCCTGTTCCCACGTCCAGCCCAGAGAGGGATCCTGTTCCCAAGTTAAGCCCAGAGAGGGCTCCTGTACCCACGTCCAGCCAAGAGAGGGCTATTGTTCCTACATCCAGCCCAGAGAGGGCTCCTGTTCCCACATCCAGCCCAGAGAGGGCTCCTGTTCCCACGTCCAGCCCACAGAGGGCTCCTGTTCCTATGTCCAGCCAGAGGGCTCCTGTTCCCAAGTTAAGGGGCTGCCTAGAGAGGGCTCCTGTTCCCACGTCCAGCCCATAGAGGCCGGACCGAGTGCCGAGGCCAAGGCCATGGAGGCTGCTCCGCCATGGCCTCATGAACTGTCTGTTCCGCCATGGCTCCCCGAGCTGCCTACTGTCTGCTCCGCCTCCGGCTCCAGTTCCTGAGTCAAACCCAAAGAGAGACTCTGTTCCCAAGCTGAGGGCTCCTGTTCTCAAGTCCAGCCCAGAGAGGGCTCCTGTTTTCAAGTCCAGCCCAGAGAGGGCTCCTGTTACCAAGTTAAGCCCAGAGAGGACTCCTGTTTTCACGTCCAGCCCAGAGAGGGCTCCTGTTCCCAAATTAAGCCCTGAGAGGGCTTCTGTTCCCACGTCCAGCCCATAGAGGCCGGACCGAGTGCCGAGGCCAAGGCCACGGAGGCTGCTCCGCCATGGCCCCCTGAACTGTCTGCTCCGCCATGGCTCCCCGAGCTGCCTGCTTCGCCATGGCTTCCTAGTCTGCCTGCTCCGCCCTTGCCCATTTAACTGCCCGCTCCACCATGGCCCCCTGAACTGTCTGCTCCGCCATGGTTCCCTGAGCTGCCTGCTCCGCCATGGCTTCCTAGTCTGCCTGCTCCGCCCTTGCCCATTTAACTGCCTGCTCTGCCATGGCTCCCTGAACTTCCTGATCTAACGTGTACTACCCTGGAGGCCTTCTGTCCCATGTAGGCCTGTCCTTAGACGCCTCCAGAGTGCTCGCCCCCCCCTCCCCGTTGGAAGTTATGAGGCACGTGGACGCATTTTCCGGGAGGGGGAGGTAATGTGCAATGTCAACGCTGCTCCCAATGTTCCCTGCATTTTCGTTTATTAAAGTCTGTTTGTTTGAGTTTACTCCTGTGTCTCCTGGTCTCCTCGCTCCTATCTCAGAAGAATCGTGACACTTTCATACCTAAGACATGTGCGCTGCAGTCCTGCTCCATCTGCTTTGTTTTCTATCAGCTGTTCTTTCTATTGTTTCTCACACTGTTAGTTTTCACATGTTCTTACCACACAAAGGGTTTCTTGTACAGTCACTGTGCTTTCCATAGAAAACAAATATGCTTCTCTTGTGCTCTAAATAGATTTTAGTGGGGTCGATACTCTGAAAACTGACCTCAATTGTTTACACACAAAATTTATCAGAGTTCCCAGATACACCCACCTGAAGACTGATTCACAGGATATAGGAAAAAGCTTCTTGAGAGATGCAGTGGAGATGTATTCTCTCCCAAAATGGGTCTCTGTCTCTTTCAGCTGCTGAATAATTCAGACCTTTTTGACCTGCACTGATTAATGCTTGCCCAGTGCGGCGCGCTTCTTCAAAGCCGTCATGAATCATTAAAACTGCCGCGGTGAGCGTGACTGAATGTATGAGCCTAAGTGGGTCTCGCAGGTCAGCAGCCTGCCTTTAAACAAGTCATGTGAATGCCTCATATTAGGACTCTGCTATTACCTGATGATATTGAGTTGTAACCTCAAGTTTCCACTACACTAGACAAGATTGCTTGTATTTGACCCGGATGATCTGGCATGAATATTATTACAGTAACCAACATACCAAAAGTACCATCGCATGTTTTGGACATGTTCTATGAATGGATTATCATGTAAAGATATTATAGTATATGAATATAATTATCATATACACCATTGTATAAATCAAAAATACCAGTAATTCCATTGTTACCGCCAAAGTTTTATTTATTTATTTATTTATTTATTTATTTATTTTTTTTCGTTTTAATTTATTTGTATTCTGTTTTAATGGTTAAAATCAGAAAGCATGTTTAATTAATTTAAATAGTGGAACTTATACAATTTAACAGCAATTTATTTGAATAAAAAATAAATGAATAAATAAATAAATAAGGCCCTATGAAATCTGTTCTATTTTTTCCCAAATTTGATTGAATTTTTCCTGAATTCTCTCTTTTTTATTTTTGGATTCTGTTTTAATGGTTTCATTAAAGTGCATGAATCAGTTAAATTCATATATTTTTTATTTAAAAAACAATTTAAGTTTATTAAAATTTGTGAGTTTCTGATTGTTTGTACATGAGTTTCTTTCTTCTGTTGAACACAAAAGAAGATATTTTAAAAAATGTTGTTTGAGGTTCCATTGACGTCCATAGTATTTTTGTCCATGTTATGGAAGTCAATGAGACCTTAAACCATTTCAAAATACCTTATTTTGTGTTCCACAAAAGAAAGAAAGTCACACAGGTTTGGCACGGCATGGAAAATCATGCAGAAATTATTCAAGAAGGAAGAAACACAAAATGACTCATTTGTTTTTCCATGTTTAGAGCTCCCGGAAGAAGTTTTATGTCCTCTCCATGTTCCCGTACCCATCGGGTCGGCTGCATATGGGCCACGTGAGGGTTTACACCATCAGCGACACCATCGGCCACTTCCAGAGGATGAGAGGCCATCAGGTAATTTTACTCTTAAAACAGTAATATCAGAATTTACTGCTCTCTGTCAGCAGCACACACATAGTATGATGATTTATCCTCTCTCCTGCCTCATTTTTATATTCAGCCACCCACACACAGTCACACCAAAACACGGTCCCATAAATGTAAAAGCTGCAGTCAAGGTCTGCTGGAATGACGTGTGTTTTAATTAAGAGGTGTCTGAATAATGGAAATGGTGTGAATGTACTCTTAATTAGAGCTCAAAGTTTGTCATGTTCAGAATGTGCTCGCACCTTTTGAAAACAGCACTTTCTAAAGCCTGCAGCTCACCGCACCAAAGGACTGATGTTATGATTGGTGAGAATGTTTCTGAAAAATACCGTCAGTTTATAACAAGGAGACGGAAGGAAGGAACATGGACATCATTATCCTGATGGAGTGTGTTTTATACGGGTGGGTGTTGTGACCTGAATTGATATGACCACAGGAGTCGTTTTATGTCTTGGTAACAGTACATACAGTAATATAAAGAAGAGTCATGTTGCTGGAAATACAGCATATGATTTAGAACCATGTGGCAATACTTATTTTAACACAAGCTCATTGGGAAAACATGCCTCATCCTGCATTTTTGTAAAAATCATACATATACATACAATAAACTCCCATTTACAGCTGAAAAGAATTTATTTTTCGCACAAATTATAATCACAGGGTAAAATTATTGGTTAATAAAGACTTATTTTGAATCAGAGCACTATGTTATGACCTCAAAACACTTTGATTATAGTTATAGTTTTTGATTTGTCAACCTGGTGCTGTCAAATGATTAATCGCATCCAAAATAAGTTTTTGTTTACATAATATACGTGTGTGTACTGTGTATATTTATTATGTATATATAAATACACACACATGCATGTATATATTTAAGAAACATATGTTTTGTTTATATATATAAAATATAAATATTTTTATATAATATCAATTATATTTGAATATAAATATATAGATGTAAAAAAAAGTTATACCTTTGAAATTCTTTTTCTAAGTTTATTAGATGTATGCATTTGATATTTTATATCAAATTGTTACATGTAATCAATAAATTCAATGAGAAGAATAAAATACTATCTGTCTAATACCAATCAACTGAAACTAGTATCAACAAAATCCATCTTGGCACTGCCGAAGTGGCACTGAAGCTGCATCTGAAGGGGCATTTAGATACATTTACACAGACTGCTTAATGCAGCTCAGAGGTGGAATGAATGCATTTACCCTGTATTTATAGATGCATGAATAATGTTATGAGATTTAAAAAAAGAATAATTAGGAAATTATTTAAAAAACAATAACTGATACTTTTAAGTGTGAAAAATAAATTACCTAATGAGTGAGTCACTTCAAACAATTCATTCAAAAGGCTGGTTCATTCAGTCATTGAATCATTCATTAAACTAATTTGTTCAAAATGCAGATTCATTCAGTAACGAAAAACCAAAATCTTATTAAATAAAAAATCAAAAAAATACATAACTCAAAATGTTGTTTATTCAGCTGTTTTTTTTTTATAAAATCAGTATGACTTTTGGAATAACAGAACTCGTGTGATATTGAAAACATTTTTAAATGAATAATTATGATGTTGCTAGATTTGTCTTGGTGGTCATTTGTGGGCCTTTTGTTATAGTTCAGGCATTATTGTAGATGATACACCAGAGTCTGTCCTTTATTCTTTCACTCACTCTTTCGGTTTCCCAGTCTCTCTGTCTCTGTCTTTGAGTCCCTCTCTCCCTCATGTCCTTTAAATCATCCCCTCATCCATCTCTGTCCTCTGCGTGACAAATCTCTCTCTGCTCAAAGGCGCAGGCAGCATCTGGTGTGTGTTGTAAGCACAGCACTAAGTGTGTGATGATTTAATGGAGCTTGACGAAGTGCTGCTGTTGATTGAATTGGAATTGACAGTGTTCAGTTTCGAAGGCTTCTCTGAAAACAAACTGATCGAGTGAGCGTCTATCAATCTCAACACGTTAGCTTTGACTTCAACTACGATTTACCCCATGTCTGTCCTTACATGTTTAGAGAACTAGTAAAAGAAAAGGCCTTGCTGCCTCACTGCCTAGTCAGTTGATGTCTCAGTGGAGCTGCGGTCAGAAGTTGAAGAAGGTGAAAAATGTAACATTTTATAAAAGTATTTCTTTCTGCCTCTCCATCATATGCCATTCTGTTCTAGTGCATTGCACAAATGGATAGCATGTTGATATGCATTAATCAGGAATGCTGGGATTACGTACTATTTCTGATGTCTTATCCACTTTTAGTGTAGGTTTGGACATTTATTTGATTTTATTATTATTTATTTTTTTAATTTAATTTAGTGTTATTTTTTAGATCACACTGTCTTACATGTCATGGCTATATAAATTTAAAATTTATTTTATTGTATTGTATTTTATTATATTTTGTTATGTTTTTTTATTTTCTTTTTTCTTTTATTTAGTTTAGTTTAGTTTAGTTTTGTTTAGCTTAGATCACAATGTTTTGCATGTCATGGCTGTATAAATTTAGAATTTATTTTATTGTATTTTATTATATTTTGTTGTTTATTTTATTTTATTTTGTTTTGTTGTCTTTTGCTTAGATCCCAATGTTTTGTATGTAATGGCTATATAAATTTAGAATTTATTTTATTTTATTGTATTTTATTATATTTTGTTGTGTTTATTTTATTTTATTTTATTTTATTTTATTTTATTTTATTTTATTTTATTTTATTTTATTTTATTTTATTTCTTTTCTTTTTCTTAGATCCCAATGTTTTGCTTGTCATGGCTTTATAAATTTAGAATTTATTTTATTTTATTGTGTTTTTTATTTTATTTTATTATTTTTGTTTAATTTCGTTTCGTTTAGCTTAGATCATAATGTTTTGCGTGTCATAGTTATATAAATCAAAAAAAAAAATTTAATAGTTTTGAGATGTAATTTAATGTATAATACATCGAAACTAAACTGAAAATGTTTAAATAAAGCTAGATGCTTGTGCCTCTTGCAGGTTTTTTTATTTTATTTTTATAAAACAATGACAAGAGCAACATGATAGTGAACAAATAATAGTTATATTAATTGTAAAAGGCAATATAATTCATAATTCATAATTTTCCGGTTGCCAAGCAGATCATGCACATGTATTTTTAATTCCAGTTTTAGCATTGCATTGATGCCAAACCACCAACATGAGAGTTTCCTCCTTTTAGCCAAGGCTTATTCTGTGATGTTTAGATCATCCACTGCTAGTAATCAATTAATCATCAAAAAAAGAAAAAATACCACAAAAAAAATAACATCCAATAAAAAAAAAAAAAAAGAAAAAATAAAATCATGCATCAACAGAGTGAAAAAGACTGTATAAATAGACTACATATTGGTTTACTATAATTTGTTATGTGTTGAATTGATGTTTTTAACACATATGCTGAAGAGTGTCGAAAGTGTGGGTGTGGCTGGTATTTTTGCATTATGTGGTGACGCTGTGCTCTTTTAGCAGATGTTTTTTTAGTCATCAGTCCTCTCAGCTGTCTGGAGCAGGAGTGTTAGAACAAAAAACTGTATAGACAAGGATGCATTTCCATGGCTGTGATTGACACTTGTGTTTGACAGCTCTGTTAATGGCTTTGTTTTCTCCATGTTTCTGTCAAAAAAAAAAAAAAAAAAGATTTTACAGTGTTCACTCGTGCACATGCTCAGACAGACACCCACACACACACACACACACACACACACACACACACACACACACACACACACACACACACACTGTGAAAAGAAGTTTAACCGTGGTTTCTCAAGAAAGTAGACCTGTAGAAACATGGAGATGCTTGGCTCTGGTTCAGGATGAATTTCATCTGTTGGTTTCATGGGTGGGTCAGTCATGCTGCAGATGGAGGAAGTGTTATACAACTATTGCACAATCTGCTGCTTTATTCTACTGCTTTTGTTTCTATAACCATCTACATTTGACAATAGAAAAGCTTTTATCCTCTGACCATCTCACAAAATACCTCTAAAGTGTTATCCACTTCAGTTTTGTACCTTTATGTAGACTGCATACAAGTTATTGTCATTAGTAAAACTAAACAAAAACCATACAAATATACATATTTTTTTGTTTAAAATAAATGTATTAACATATTTTTTTAACTTGATTAAAAGAAAATACTTTTTTTTTTATTTGTTATTTTATTTCAGCTAGTTGCTAAGGCAACGTTTGAAGTATTGAAATAACTAAAGCTAAATAAACTAGCCGGATAAAAACTCTATAGACATATTTTAAAAATGAATAAAAATGACAAAATGTACCCAGACACACACAACACAACAGGAAACTACACAGAGAAAAATTGCCACTAGATATCCAGTTAATTAACATTTTACCAAAGTATTTTCTTATCAACTGAAACTGTTGTCTGATATTCCGCAAGCCTCATAAGTGTTATAATAATAATAATAATAATAATAATAATAATAATGTATTTTATATTTATAGTTATTAATACATTATTATTATTATTATTATTATTATTATTATTATTATTATTATTAAAAAAAGAAATATTCAGAATCAGTATATATCAAAAATATTATATATATCAGAAAATCAGTTTGACAGCACTTTACTTCTGTGAATATTTGGAAATAAGAAATTAAATATGTTCAGACATTTTACAATAATTAACAATAATTTACTATTTATTTATTTATTTATTTATTTATTTATTTTTGCGGTCTGGCATGATGAATGTAATAAATTATTTTCTGGTAATTAATTCAATAACTGCTCCAACTGATTCTTCAGTATTCATGGTTCACTAAAAAGAACCACTCATTCCCACCAAGATTGTTGCTTTCTTTTTTAAGAATTAGTGCTTGTTATATTTTTAAAAAATGTTTATGCTGTTGTTATGTTTCTAGCCATGTTGTTCTCATAGGAATAGTTTACCCAAAAATTACAGTTTGCCGAACATTTACTCACTCATTTACTCAATCCAAGATGAGGAGGAGTTTGTTTCTTCATCAGATTTGGAGAAATGTAGCATTGCATCAATGGATGCTCTGCAGTGAATGGGTGCCGTCAGAAAGAGAGTCCAAACAGCTGATAAAAACATCACAATAATCCACAAGTAATCCACACCACTCCAGTCCATCAGTTATCATCTGGAGAAGACAAAAGCTTTGTGTATATCCATAATAGTTCTTCCTCCAGTGAAAAAGTCCATCCCCTGTTGTCACATCAAAATCCACCCACATGTCTGTTTAGACTGTTCTGGCTTGTGCAGATCTCTCTCCTGATTCAGACCATAATGCTTTTTCACTCAAATAATGAATCAACCGATAGATAAAATGTTGTTGTGTTATTATTATTATTAGCATTGTCTTGGGAATCCCTTACCATAAGTGTGACCAGTGTGAGATTGATGCTTGTTTTATCGACTGGCACTAACAGCATCTTAACAGTGACTGTAAAACTAGTCTGGCAGTGTGATGAAAACCTTCCTCAGAGTCAGAACCGAAGACAGTCCTCGTGTGTTTAAACGTGAGTAGCTTATTTTTGGTGAATGTTGTATATAACAGTTTGTGTGGTCGTGTGACACTGAGCTGCTTGTGCTGGTTTATTAATGTTCAGCACTTCACTTCACAAATGAGATGCAGCCGGTTACCAAGGATACAGCATCTCCTCCTGTATAGCGCTCGCTCTCCTCACGTCTCTGCTGCTCTCTTCAAGAAACACACATCCACAGTTCTGTCACTGTTTACTCACTCGTGTGACGTTTCACACGAGTAACGGAGAACTGCTGCAGAATATTACTGGTGCATAGTGACCATGACCCTCAACAGCACAATAGTAATACATTCCTTTGTTGATTTCATTAATTATTAGAATTTAAATGATAAATAAATAAATATTATTATTATTGTTGTTAGGTTTTTTTTTTCAGAGAAAGTAATATATTGTATTGATTGTTTAATAATTATAATGTAAATTATATTTTAATAATTTATTTTTTTCTATAGTACAATACTAATATATTCTTTTGTTGATTTCTTTAATTATTCTTATTTATTTTAATTATTATTTCTTATTCAAACAATAATACAAAATAATACATTTAATATAATTATTTCTTGTTTATTATTAGTAGTATTGTTATTACATTTTATTATTATTGTTTTATAGTCATGCTGAAAGGGGAAAAACGACCCGACTCCACATCAGTCTGAAATCTAGAGGATGCTTTCAGAGAGTTCATGCTCTCCATTAAACACTTCACCACACGTACAGTGTTTATGACCGTTTCATTAGTCACATCTCTCTGAGCTGTCCATCTGTTGTAACTCTTCCCGGTTTAGAGGCTGTAATCCACGCTGGAACAGGGAAGTTCATCAAACCTGGCAGAAAGTTGAAAAACCTTTTAGGTTATTTAGGCCTTGTAAACTGTGAACTCTGGGACCATCTGAAGAGAGGTTAGTGGTTTGCTAGACTGATGTTAGTAAGGTGTTCTAAGTGGTTGCTAAAGGGTTGTGGGTGGTTGCTAGGGTGTTGTTAGGTGGTTAAGATTTTCTGAGTGGTCACCTCCCAGGACTGCGTTCCCAAACAGCAAGCATTCTCCTCCGAAATCAATGACGCTCTGAGGCGGAAGGATTTTTTATATGTGGAAATTATTATATTCAGTGGCTATTGATATTTAGTTCCAGTTTATCAAGAAGTGACAGTTTTGTTCTTGGATGGTGCTTTATTCGCAAATGTTTCATGTGATATTCCAAGTTAAATTTGCAGCTTTGGATGACAACATAGCTACTGATTATTGAGAAATGAGTATTTGATAATGCACTTACTTTCTGATCAAGATTTATGCATTTGAACTGCATATAAAATGCACATCCATTTGGATTACAGTTTTAAGATAAAACAGTCAGTCATACATAAGAAACAGAGTATGACTGACAAATAAGCATCACATTAAAGGAAAAGTTCAACCAAATATGAAAATTTGCTGAATATTTACTCACCCTCAGGCCACACGATCGGTAAATGAGTTTCTTCATCAGATTTGGAGAAATGTATCATTCCTTCACTTGCTCACCGACGGATGCTCTGCAGTGAATGGGTGCCGTCAGAATGAGAGTCCAAACAGCTGATAAAAACATCACAATAATCCACAGCACTCCAGTCCATTAGTTAATGTCTGGAGAAGACAAAAGCTGCATGTTTCTAAGAAACAAATCCATCGTGAAGATGTTTATAACTTCAGACCATTGCTTATACATCCATAATAACGCTTCCTCGAATCAGGAGAGAAATCTGCACAGATTACAAGCCAAAATAGTACTAAACAATTGTGATGTGAGAGACAGCAGGAGATGGACTTGTACACTGGAGGGAATGTTGTTATGCGTTATGGAGGGCACCCATTCACTGCAGAGGATCCATCTGTGAGCAAGTGCTACATTTCTCCAAATCTGAAGAAGAAACAAACCCATCCTAATCTTGGATGACCTGAGGGTGAGTGAAGCACATTTTCAGCAAGTTTTCGTTTTGGGTGAACTGTTCCTATAAGCTGGATTCACATTGTCGGTTGTGGTGAATTAGGAAAGAAGACCCGCGGTGTTTGATGTTACTAACAGCTCGATGTTGTTTGTCTTGCAGGTGTTGAACCCGATGGGCTGGGATGCGTTTGGTCTGCCGGCTGAGAACGCCGCCATCGAACGAGGCCTGGACCCAGAGGACTGGACCAAAAGGTGCGGAGCCGAGGGGCGCTTGATGCTTATCCAAACACTCTCAACTACACACACATAACGATCCAATCTAATTATCCCGCACGCCTCTCTCTGTGTCTAACAGTAATATCGAGTCCATGCGGAAGCAGCTGGACAGTCTGGGGCTCTGCTTTAATTGGGATCGGGTGAGTGAGAGCCTGCATTCAGCTGATGGGGGACCTGATCTTGACTTCGGTGTCTTGCATCATTGCATCAGTATACTTTCTTATCTCAGACTTGGTTTCAGAGGTTCTTCTTAGACACACACTGTTTCTGCATCAAAGGGCATTGCAGCAGACGGTACAGCACAACTGTGTTTATTACTTTCTTAAAATAGTTACAAAAGAAAAACCATTGAACCATTGTTTTAAATCAGTTTCCTAAGGTACTGGAAAATATGAAAAAGTCATGGAAATTTTGGAAATTTCCACTCCTTTATGCCAATAGTGGACTCTGATTTACAACCCATGTACACTCACTGACACTATATTGACCGTAATGCAATGTGGAGAGGATTGCTGAACTAAAAAATTAATGCAGGATTTTTTTGTTTTCTTTTTTATACTATAAACTATAAACTACCATTCAAAAGTAAAAGTAAAAAAAAAAAAAAAGCCTCTCTGCTCACTGAGTCTGCACTTGTTTGATCAAAGATACAGTAAAACATAAATATTTTGACATATTATTGCAATTTAAAATAACTGTTTTCTTTGTGAATATATAGTAAAATGTAATTTATTGATGTGCAGCTGTATTTTCAGCATCATTACTCCAGTCTTCAGTGACACATGATCTTCAGAAATCATTCTAATATGATGATTTGCAGCTTCATATTTTTGTGAAAGCCATTATGTCATTTTTAATAATTATTTGATGAATAGAAAGAACAGCATTTATTTAAAATAGAAATTTGGTAACATTTTGTAACATTATAAATGTCTTTACTGACACTTTATATCAATTTAATGCATCGTTGCTGAATAAAAGTATAATTATTTTTTCATTCTTATAAAAAACAAAAACAAACCCAAACGTTTGAAAAGCAATGCATAAAAACAAAATTTTAAAAATAGCTAATAAGTGATTAAAATTTCAGTTAGTTTGATCATGTCAGTAATTTTTTTTCTCTAGACTGATTTATTGAGGTAACAGAGAGAATTATTAGTTTGATTGATTAAAGAGCCTTTAAATGTTACTCTGGACCTTTCTGTTATACACTGTTTATTATTATTATTATTATTCATTAATTGAATGCATTTTTCATAAATTGACACAAAGCACTCTTTAAAATAAAAAACTAAAAAAATTAATGAATATACAAACCTCTCCTGCGTGTTGCTATTTAAACCCAGAGTGCCTTTGAGGAGGCTTTTAGTGGGTGCTGTGTGTGTGTTGGCCGTGTTTCTGTGCTCTCTGGCAGCAGGACGGTGTTGGACTGTCGCTGTGGTAATATCCAGCTGATGAGCAGCTCTGGGCTTGTGCCAGACGTGCCACTTTGAGTTCAGTTTTGCCTAATTGGATCAGAGAATATCTTCTTCATGCTCTCAGAGTTCGTTAAGTGCTACAAACTCAGGGTCTGGCTGTCTAAGGCCTTTTACTCAAGACTCCCTTCAGTTTAGTCACACTACCAGCCAAAGTTTTCTACATAGATTTGACTATTTTATAAATTTTACAATAATTTGAAAGACTATTGACAATGCATTGAGACTAACAAAAAAGGATGTATGGAAATTAAACCTGTAAAGCCTGACATATCAAGTAACGGTTGAAGCTGAAATTGATCAATTAATTAATCTATATTGAAATGGAATATTTCTAGATGAAACAACATATTTTTTTTTTGTTTTGTTTTGTTTTTTTTTTAAAGCATGTTTTTGTCGAGTGTCATATTTGATACACTGAGCTTTAATGGCTCATGAAGTGTGATTCAGTGAGAAATTGAGGTCAAACTTTATTCAGGGGCCCAAACTGAGCAAAAATATGCAGTTTGGTGCAGATGCTGAGATTCATTTGACCAGAAAGTAAGATGAATTGCTGATGCTTATAATGTAAATGTCATCCACACCACTCGATATCTGCCAATAATGTGTCATATAAATAATACAAAAATAAAACAAAAATAAAATCCAATTAAAAGATGAACAAAAAAACAACACACAAAAGCTCCTAAAAACACACTTAAGACCACACTGATTTTTCTATAAAATGATGTCTGATGATGTCTGGATAATCAAGCGAAGCCGAGCTGCTTCAGTCCAGTAAGTATTCCTCTTGAGTATATGTGTCAGAAAAGTATCTGTACTATTGTTGTTGTTTAACCCTGTATGTTGTCACTGATGCATTGGATATTTCAGACATTTATGTTTTAAAGTGAAATTTACCTTCTTTCATTTCATTGTCTAATCTTTTGTCAGGAGGTCACTACATGTCTGCCCGATTATTATAAGTGGACCCAGTATCTGTTCATCAAGCTGTTTGAAGCTGGACTGGCCTATCAGAAAGAGGTGAGAACATCATCCGTCTTTACTGATGAAAGATGAGTTAACTTCAAAAGATCATCTGATTTTCTTACAATAATAAACAAAGTTATGTTTAGAGAAAAAAACTTTCATTTAAAACAGTATGCAAGGATGCATGAAATTGATCTAAAGTGACATTTACAAAATATATTTATACAAAAAAAAAAAATGTTTTTTGAACCTTCTGTTCATCAGAAAATCCAGAAATATAAAAAGTATTATGGTTTCCTCAAAAATATTCCACATCACAACTGTTTTCAGCATTGGTAATAACCAGAAATGGTTCTTGAGCAATCATGTGGTTCCTCTGAAAGACACAGCTGTGTGAATTTCAAGAGAAATGACTCCATACATCCAGTTAAAAATCACATCGACACCAGGTCAGAGAAAATGATAGATAAAAGTCAGTGTTAGAAGACAAAAGGTCCAGCAGTATCTGCAGATTCTACCTGCTTTAATATTTAAATCGAATGCAGTGACATTGAGACATCTGAAGTGAAGTGTTGAACTGTGTGTCAGGCGCTGGTGAACTGGGACCCTGTGGATCAGACGGTTCTGGCAGATGAGCAGGTGGATGAAAGCGGTCGCTCCTGGAGGTCTGGAGCCCCGGTGGAGCAGAAGCTGCTTAAACAGTGGTTCATCAAAACCACCAACTACGCCAAGGTACAACAGCCTGCTAGTAAACTTCACAAATAGTAAAAAATAAATAAATAAATACACAACAACATCGAATTAAAAATGACATTTTGAAGTAGAAAGATAATATACAATAATCTGTTTTATTTACTTTGGAAAAAAAAGTGTTTACATTGTAATGAAAATAAAACAGTATGCTTTAAAATATTTGTTTAGATTAGACATAACTGTGTGATGCAAGACAGTTCTGAGCTGATGTTTTTTTTTCAGCGGATCAGTCAAACTAATTCATTAATTAGTCAGAACTATTTTTTACTGAATTATTTGGAATTTAAATGATTATATATATTTATATATATTTGTATGGAACTTAAATTGTGTGTGTATATAAAATTTAATTGCACACACACACACACACACACCCACACACACACACACACAGACACACACAACACACACACACACCAATATATTATATATAGAGAGAGAGAGAGAGGAGAGAGAGAGAGACCACTTGAACATCTCAGTTTCTCTGGATTTACTAAGTATGAGTTTAAGTAAGATGTTAATATATTGTTTTATTCTAGAAAGGTCTGAAAAAATTTATGCCAAATTTCAAATAAAAAAAAATGTTACTTAGAGCTTTTTTTTTTTGTTGTTGTTGCCGGAAATGACAATTGGTCAAAATAACAAATGTTGTTCTGCCAAATATTGATTTCTTAACCCTTCTTTTTGTTATTTTGACCAGTTGCCATTTCATGAACTAAATGACGACATTTAAAATTTAGAAGAAATGTCATCAGTAAGTTACAGAATAAAACAACTATTGCTTTTTACTCAAACACATAACTATAAATTGTAAACCCAGAGAATTTTCAAGTGGTTTCTAAATTTTTTTCCATAGCTATATATATTAGTTATATAGTTTTTATTATTTAATGATACATTATTTATAAATTGATGTATTTGTAGAGAAATGTCTCAGCTAATGAACAATGTAAGGATACAGGTTTTTCTGAAAATGTTTTTTTTTTTTTTTTTCAAAAATGTGTATTTATTCACTTCATAACTTAATTTGTGTCAACTCCGTCAGGCGCTTAAAAAGCATATTTTAATTTGATCCACCCAATATGAAGTCTTCAGTGGTATTCAGCAGATATATTTTTTCCAGTTTTAATGAACAATCCAATCCCTACATTTCTTAATTTCCCACCGTCCTTTTAAATATAAACATGTATAACCTTTGTTCTTTGAGCACATAGACATGTTATCATGTAGTGCCGTTCATGTTTTACTATTTTAAAACATTATATTGAAATAAAAGAATAAAATCTTTATTTCAGAGAAGAAACTTTTATCTGAAAGTGTTAAAACTGACAAAGGTCCAACTGAGGTTACAACAACTGATTGACAAGACAGCAAATTAAGACAACTAGCTAATTTTTAAACTGATATTTAAATGAATACAATAATCATTGGATGTGTCAATCTGAGTCTAGTAGCTCACAAAATACAAGAAGCTTATGTTGGGTTCAGTGTAATGGTCAGCATTGTTATGTGCTGCCTGTAGCAGCAACAGAAATCTTCCTAATGTGAATCCAGAGGATCTGTAGGCTGTCTTTAAACCCCATCAGTTACTGTATTTGTACAGTATTGTAATATATAGCCTTAAAAATTACTAGAAAGTCTATGGCAAAAGACATTGCAATTTTTTTTTATCTAACAGATCTGAATTTTAAAGTCTTTTTACAGGGTGCCATCATAATATTCCAGAACAGCATGTTTTTATGAGATATTCAGATTTGGCAATCAGATGCTCTCTGTTATAGCAGTGTGCTTCATTGTGAATCCACACTAACATGCCTGCAATTTATTACTGTACAATATCTGCTGCAGCGAAGCTGGCTTGAGTGCTCTCCATTTTCATTATACTTCTTCTATTTAAAAATATATATATATATTCCACCCACACAATAACTGGTTGAGTGTCCTGTGAGTCTAAATCAGTTTAACCGCTCAAGATCTCACGGAGGTGGCCTGTCTGTGCTGAAGATTTGGAGGCTTATGATGCCCTCGAGTCATTTGCAAATGATCATACATGAACACCACTGTAGTGTGCTAATTATCAGTGGAGGCGTCGGTTAAAAAATCATGTTGGAAGCAAATTAGTATTGGTCTTAATTAAGTTTAAAATGTGAATGTTGGCTGTGGAATTCAGTCTTATGTAATGTAGAATAGCAATAAAGCTTGCCATAAAATATAACTCATTTAGACAGTTCAAAACAACAGACCTGTGCACTGAGACTTTCCAGTCATTCTCCGTGGCAGCGCTGAAGAGATAAATTACATAATGCATTGATTGCAGGCCTAAGGCATTTCCTTTCCTTTTAACATTCTTAAATCAATATACGTTTATTTGAGAAGGTCTGAGAAATTTTGAGAAATTACTCATGATATTAAATCTTGTTTATCAAAATTGAGTTTATGCTTAAAGGAACAGTTCACCCTCTGGATATCGAAGATTAGGATGAGTTTGTTTCTTCATCAGATTTGGAGAAATGTAGCATTCCTTCACTTGCTCACCAGTGGATGCTCTGCAGTGAATGGGTGCCGTCAGAAATGAGAGTCCAAACAGCTGATAAAAACATCACAATAATCCCCAAGTAAACACACCACAGTTGGATTTTGTTGGGAGAGAACAACAGATGGACTTTTTCACTCGAGGAAGTGTTATTAAGGATTATGGACTCCCATCTGGATTTTAGCTGTAAACAACAGTTTTAAGTTAAAACATCTTAATGATATATGTGTTTCTTACAAACACACAGCTTTTGGCTTCTCAAATCATTAACTAATGGACTGGCATGCTGTGGATTACTGTGAAGTTTTTATCAGCTGTTTGGACTCTCATTCTGACGGCACCCATTCACTGCAGAGCATCCATTGCTGAGACACTGATGCAATGCTACATTTCTACAAATCTGATGAAGAAACAAACTCATCTACATATTGGCAGCTTGAGGGTGAGCACATTTTCACTGATTTTTTTCTTACCGCTCTGAAATACTTTTTTCATTGTTTTAAGCTTGAACTTAATTTTGATACATTTAGGCCCGGTTTCACAAACAGAGCCAGAGCAAGATTATTTTCAGTTGAGACAGCTCAAACATGAATAGTCTGGAACTAGCTTAAGCCTTGTCTGTGAAACCGGGGGTTAAATTTTTAAACAAGACTTAATATCATGTCATTTTGCTTCTCAAGTAAATGTATCTTGATGTAAGAATGTTTAGATATTTGTACACTGGAGAACAAGCACAATAAAAAAAATATTGAGTAAGAAAATCTCTTTTTTGCAGTGTTTGTAAGTGCAAACAGAAGAAAACGGATATGCCCACATTTTATTGATAAATGGCAGCATTAGCTCAGTTTTAAGAGGTAGAAGTTGACAGGCATCAACAGGAGGTCATTCCAGTTCTCGCTCAGCATCTCTTCCCTCGTGAGCTGATTGAATTGAGCCCTGTGTCCCGTATAGTTCGCCGGTATTTCCTGCTGGGCTGAGTCCCAGTGGAATCAACCCTGTTCCTCCCGGTTCAGATTGACTCTATGTGAGGTGTGAACGGCAGCTGGTTTGCTTGGTTCTCCACCTCTGATTGCACTGGGATTGAGAGCCTGAGCTCTGCTGGAGGGGAAGTGGCACTTCTGAACCCACAAACATATTTTTTGTTCACTACTGCTATTATATTGTGTTAAAAGCTATTATTATGCAACCTATAACTTGCAAGCGTATTCATTCGATGATCCCCAAAAGCACACTGCCTGGCAACCAGCCATAACACATCTTTTCTTTAGAAAAAAGAAAAATATCCACTCTGTAAAAAAAATGCTTGTAATTTTTTACAGAAAATGACAAAACCAGTTAACTTGTGGTAAGTTGCTATGGCATTGTATATACAATAAAATTTTTACACTTTTTAAAATGTTATATTCTATAGTAATAATTTACAATAAGTTTCTGTTAGTTAACTAGTATTAACTAATACTGAGCAATACCTTTGTTACAGTATTTATTCATCTTTAACTTTAATAAAAATACTGTTAATTGTTAGTTCATGTTAGCTCAGGTTCATTAAATAATTTTAAGAGATACAGCTTTTGATTTCAATAATAAATGTTAAAGTTAACTAATAAATGCAAAGTTTACATCCAGTTTGATTAATAAACTCATTTTGACACAGATGGGGGGTTTAAAGGGGCTGGCCCTGTTGAAAAAAAAACAGCATATGTTGGTTAGGTATGTTTTGCAGCATGCTGGTTTGAGCTGGTCCTGAGCAGGAGCTAGTTGCTTAGGACCAGCACATGACCAGCTTAAACCAGCTCAAACCAGCAGTCATGCTTCAAAACATACCTAACCAGCATATGCTGTTTTTTTCAAGAAGAGGAGTAGCCTAGTTCTGCAGCATGTTGCTAGTAACATGCTAAACCATGCTAGCAGCATGCTAAAATGCTACAAACATACTGTAAACATGCTAGCAATGCATTAAAACATGTTAACTACATCTAGAGAACAGGCTAAACCATGCAACACTTAAGAAATGGTAACATGCTAACATTGCTAAGAAACATCTGGTTTTGGGGTTGGTTTCTTAGTGATCTTATTAGGTCTAAAAGGCAGTCGCACACCGGACGAGAAGCGTGCAAACAAACATGTTTGATATTTTCAGCCAGTTTTGAACCACACATTGTTTTAATTTGTCATGCATCTACAACAAGGTGCACACTTCTGAGTTCGTTGTGATCGGAATGACTTTAAGTCTGGTAGTGTGTGATCCTCAGTCATTTAGTGTATGCCCAGTTTGTCCTTTGTTACTGTTAAGGAAGTCAGTAAGTGTATAATGACTACCGTTTTAATATCGGTTTCAAGCTGGAATACACTACTTGTAATATCTGACCAGATTTTAAAACACTAGGCATCATACACTCATCGACTTTGTAAATAGTCACAGAGGAAAAACTGATCATCTTACATACGTTCGATCGCTCCGATCACAAAAATCACACAAAATTTGCATCCTTATTTTTATCTCTTGTAGGCTATTGTAAAATGATTTTTACTGGGGACTGAACTGTTTGAAATGGTTATTTGGAGATCTAATGAGATCAAAGTGGTCCTACTGAGGTTTTATTTATTTAATAGTTTGTATCTGACTTTTTTTTGCCTGTCAATAGAATCTCAAGCCTAAAGGCCCGTTCACACCAAGAACGATAACTATAAAGATAACTATAAAGATAACGATATTAGCGTCCACACCAGCGAACGATATCTTCTGTTTATTCTAAGCGCATGCTCGTCTGCCGCTTTAAATCCTCGAGCGCGTTACAGCAGGATGGATTCTGATTGGCTGTCAATTTTTTATTGTTCAACAGCTGGAAAAAAATCATTTTGAAAGTGATTCCAACGATATCGTTTTTCTTTGTCTTTATCGTTATAGTTGTGGTGTGGACTCTGCTGTTCTTTAATACTGAAAACGATTTTTAGAACTATATCTTTATCGTTATCTTTATAGTTATCGTCCTTGGTGTGAACGGGCCTTAAACCTTTAAACTTCAAGCTTTTAGAACTATATAGAACTAGGCCAGACGTTGTCAAGCCGACAGGCATGTCATCAAACTTAATCTAATTAACAACTAACTTTTTTTGAGTAGTGTGTCTTTAGCTTAGCAACATCCCTGATAGGACACGTACATCACAGAGGCGTCTGCGTTTACATCTGCAAGACATATTTTAGGGTGTTTGCTCATCTGCAATACATCTATAGGACACTTCCTATCAGATGTCAAATAGACGTTTAGAAGATGTCTTTAAGATGTTTATGATTTAGAGTGCATGTAAAACGCACATCTCAAAGAACTCTATCAGATGTTTGTACACAGCAGATGCTTTCCAGATGAAGCGATCTTTAACAGACATCTTGCAGATGTACGTGTGCTGTCTAGGATGCTGACAGCAAATGTTGTAGACGTCAGTAGCATCTCCATTGTGTTTGTGTCTAGTTGCTTCCTGTTTAGAGTTCCAGATCAGCTCAGTTTTGTGTAGGATGACGCTTTAGATCAGGTCAAAGCTGCTCACTGAAACAGTGTATGTGTAAGTGTGTGTTGATTCACTCTCTGTTGCTGTCGGATGTGTTGAAATGACACAGCATGTTCCTGCGATTCACAGAGACTCTCATTCTCTCAGTAGTGGAGGGGTGTGTGTGTGTGTGTGTTTATTTGTGCATATCTGAAAAATTGTCCTGTCCATTAAAAATGTCATTTGGTGAAACCAGAAGCAACATGTTTCTTACACCTTGTATAAATGTGAGTGCACACATCTTTATCATTATTTTAATGAAAACAGCTGAAAGTGACATAAATTATAAATTCATAAATATAATTTTTATTTTGGGGGAGTTGCACCACATGACATTTGACAACCTGATCTAGCATTTCTTTTATCCAATTTTCTAATATTTTAGGAGACTTGTTGGCCTTGATATGTAGTCAGAAGGGTTTAAATGATATAATTTTCTGTTATTCTGCATGTTGGTTGCACCTTGTAAAAAGGCTAATAAACAACCACCCAGAACACCTTAGAGATACCCTTCCCACAACTCCCTAACTTCATGGCGCTGAGTTTTGTTCAGGAATATTTTCACATCCAGTTCATTAAAGCGCTCTTTCATTAAACCTTGAACATATAGTCATACAACGTGTATGCAAATAATTTTGTCTCCTAACAGATTACCAAACACTTGCTAGCTTGCATCACTTTTTCCACTGTTTTATAGATTTGTGTGTTGCCATGGAGATTCTCTATATGGTATCAGAAATGTTCTCTATAGCCTTGTTGAACCATGTTTTATCTGAAAGCATGGACAGGTTTGAATAGAGAGATGTAGCTTTTGGTTTGGCTCTTCTGCCATTCTTGGCTCTTTGAGCGTTTTGTTTGCCTCTTACACCTCGCAGTGTGTCCAAGTCAGATCTAAGCGTGTTTGCAGACTGAATGCTGGCAGGCCTGTTTGGCTGATAAAATCCTCTTCTGCATTACAGGCTGTGAGAATCCAAATCAGAAATTGCATGGACATCTTTGGTGAACATTGTTTTTGGGTCACTGTAACTGCAGATTTATAATCAACCTGAAACAATGTGATTCGGAAATTAACGGGGTGCAAAAATGCCACCAAAATGAACAAAAATATCACAATAATTCAAGATACGGATGCAAAATAGAAGCACAATTAATTATGATTGTCACAATTAAAGTAAAATGGGAATAAAAAATGAAAAGTGTTGATGGCGGAATTAGATTTAGATCTGCTGCATTTCTTTTGTGTTTTTGCAGTGTTGAGGTCTGTCAGAAAATAATTAAGAATGAAAGAGGATTGACACGCTACTAAACACATGAGGTTTCTCCAGAGCAATGCTTTAAAGCCGCCAGTGATACACACTTGAAGAAGTCAATCTACTGGCTTATGTATAGTTCTTCTGAGACACAGACTGGAAGAAAGTGTTTTATCTGAAAGAATGTCACTCATGACCTTTACGCATTTCAAAAACTGCTGGCATTGTCTTGTTCAGAACTCATTTTGTAGAGCGCTCTGCTCAAATGAGTTGAAGATTTGAATACCGTGATTGGAGCGCTCTCAAATGAGACGGCCACATCTCTACCCCCTTCCGCCTCTTCGTGCAAGTGTGAAATGTTCTTCCTGCGAGTGCGTCCGAGTCACTAATGAGTGCAGCGCTGAGGAAGCGGACAACATTTGGCGCCCTTCAATTATTTTCTATTTGTTTTGCGCTCAGGGAGTGAAGCCTCTTGTGAGTAAGACTGCTAATGGCTAGTGACAGAGAGGAGCGAGATGTCAAAACCCAACCGTAGCTTTTCATATCCCATCCTTTCAGTGCTCGGCACACCAGATCATCCTTTCCCAAACCTAACCTTCGTTATTATGCATAGCTTCCTCTTTTCCATCGTCTGCCTCATCCTTTCTCCTTCACCCACAAGAGTTTCTTTTTTCAGCCTGAATCTGAGTCTGTGTGTGTGTGTTCAGACTTTGAGCAGTTCATGAGGTTTTCTTTAAGCTTTGCTCTTCACGTGTAATGTGACCGCTTGGGGGAAAATATTGCAAATAGGGACCACAAACTGGTGCTCCTGAACACTTTTCTGGATTGTAAAGGAGGCGTTGAATTATTCACTTAACCAACATTACTTCATTTAGTAATGCAACTACTGAGACTGCAATGGGTTTGGATTTGTTTGTAAATATTTTAGTTGCAAACCAGGAATAGATCATATATTTACATGTACAAAAGTTTGGGGAGAAATTAAATACTTTTATTCAACCAGGATGCATTAAATTATTTAAAAGTGACAGTAAAGACATAGAATGTTACAAAAGAGTACTGTTTCAAATGAATATGGTTCTTTCGAACACCAAAGAATCCTGAAGAAAAAAAAAATGTATGATAGTTTCAAAATGAATGATAATCAGAAATGTTTCTTGAATTGAATTGAATGATTTCTGAAGATCATGTGACACTGAAGACTGGAGTAATGATGCTGAAGATACAGCTGTACATCACAGAAATAAATTGCATTTTAAAATATATTAAACTAGAGAACAGCTATTTTAAATTGTAACAATATTTTACAAGTTAACTGTTTTTATTGTATCAAATAAATGCAGCCTTGGTGAACATAACAGACTTCTTTCAAAAACATGAAAATCATACCAGCTCCAGATTTTTCATGATAGTGTGTATTTGGAGAGATTAGATAAATGTTTTTATTTATTTGTAATTTATATTTCGTTATTAATACAGATTTCTGTCTTGCAGCCTCTTCTGGATGCTTTGGCAGATCTCCCTGAATGGTATGGAGTCAAAAGCATGCAGGCCAACTGGATTGGCGACTGCTCAGGCTGCTTTTTCAACCACATAATGAAGGTACTGAATGCTTCATCTGTGAAATACACTTACAGCTCTTGTGCAGACGGACAGGATTTGGTTTTCATCAGCTCCCAGGTCTTTCAGGGCTGTATTTACTGCTAACCGCTCACACGGCGCTTTCTATGAAATGATGAATTTCCATGCTGGCATGTGAGCGGGTGCATTTCATCAGGTTTGATCCGGAGTTTGGCTGCAGGCTGTGTACTGCGTGTACAGCTTTGTTCCTTCGAGTCTGTTGTGTTTTCTGTTGTGGGAGGATATTTGTGCTTATTAAAATCATAATTTGATTTCCAGCACAGTGTAGATCTATTGCATCTGTTTGTCAGGTGGATGGTCGAGACTCAGGGGAGGTGTTGGCTGCATACACCTGTTCTCCGGAGGCCGTGTTCGGAGCAGCCTATGTCTCAGTCCTGCCCTCCCACCGGCTGCTGCACGGCTCCAGTGCCCTCAAAACAGCTCTGCTAAGAGCTCTGAGACACGGCAGAGGTGAGAAACACACACACACACACACTCCTGAAGGCACAAATGTTAGATGCTTGAAGTGAACATCATCTATGGAGGCTGAAGGAGTTCAGTAGGGTTTAATAGAGACACATATTCCATCAGCACTTTTAAAGCTTTTAATAGTGATGCACTGAAATGAACTGTTTACCAAAACACTGAAACCAAAATTAAAGCTTTTCAAAACCAAAACTGAAAATAGTTTATTTCAATCAATAAATTAAATGTTTTTAATCATCAACACTCAAATAAAAGCAAACCTTTGTACAAACAGTTAAAGTGCACATACTGTAAGGCATTTTTATAAGACACATTTTTAAAAACAGAATTATGTTTCTACTCAATTTGTTGTTGAAATATAAGCATTTAAATGGTGGCTGTAGTAAAAAAAAAAAAAAGGAAATATTTTCATGACTTATTTATTCAAACAAACATTAGATAATGAAGTGAAAATATAATGAATATGTAATAGAGTTCAAACAGTACTGGTCAAAAGTTTAGGATCATTGAGATTTTTAAATGTTTTTTTATTGTATTTGTAAAAAAAATAAAAAAAATAAATAAATAAAAGCACCATAGGAGAAGCACTGACTAGGTCAATGATTTCGGCCCGCTACCGAAAAAAATGCCTAAATGTTTTGATTGCTGAAATTTTGTTGCATCACTAGCTTATTTACATAAAGAAAACAACATGACAATAAAGAATGACTGCATTCGTGTAATGGTGATCTACAAATGCATTTATGTACTGTTTTTGTTGTGTGTTTTAACCCTCGAGGCTGTGGTTGCTAGTTGATTTTGTGGTCTCACACCAAACTGTGAAATAACTGTGAATCCCAAAGGCTTTGGAAGAGGACCGATTTCTGTTAATGAGATCTCACATTTAGCCTATTTACCAGCACTGATTGATTGACCTTTGACCCCTGCTTGTGCAGACAGTCTGACTGATGTCACGGCCCTCAACGTGTTCACCGGCCGCGAGGTTCCAGTGGTGATCTCCAGCAAGAATGAGTTCGACGGACATCTGGACACTGTAATAGGTGAGAAGATGCTCCTGTGTGTGTGTATATGTGTGTGTGTGTGTGTGTGTGTGTGTGTGTGTGTGTGTGTGTGTGTGTGTGGAGAGGACTGCAGTATGTAAATCTTTAGTTTGTTAATGCAGTACATCTAGAATGCATTTGGATTTTATCCAGCAGAGACAGCAGTGTCATTACAGTTTGTGTGTGTGTGTGTGTGTGTGTGTGTGTGTGTGTGTGTGTGTGTGTGTGTGTGTGTGTGTGTGTGTGTGAATTCCTTAAGGAGAATCTACAGTATGCATTAGGGATGTGTATGCAGTTCACCGCTCTAGTTATATTCCAGTGTTTTTACGCATATACCTAAACAATTTCCCAGCATGCTGTACTCCAGCATCAAGGATTTCTGTAACAGTTCTTTAGCCTCTTCTGTGTGTTTGTCATTGCATGTACAGTTGCTTCAGAAAGTATTGAGACACTTATAGCATGTAAAATAAAGTTTAAACAAACAATACACACAAAAAAAAATGTTTTAAAATTCTGAAAAAGTTGTGAAACCAACATGAAAAAAAGATAATGTTTAAACAAACTTGACACATTCATTTTGGCCCACAAATGCAATTGCATTAGATCATCAAAGGACACATACAAACTTGTATTTACACTTGGCCACTTCGTGCTTTTTCTCTGTTTGGATAGCTACGATTGAATTTCTGTTCGTTTTGCTGAGACACATTTATGTGGCCAATAGTATATGAAAACTTTTAACAAATTAGCTAATTGATAAGTAAAAATACATGAAGTGATCCTTAGATGGAGTCAGTTCTCCAGAATTTAACGCAAGTGTCCTGCATAGTAACTGTTTCACAACCACAGAGAGTCACAATTCTTTCATTTAACATTAGATATATACAATGCATTTTTCTTTTTTATTCTTTATGACAGGCATCCCAGAGAGCAGTGAGGAGGATGCAGAGTTAGCTCAGTCTCTGGGCTTGAGCTGGATTTCTGTTCTGAAGACAGAAGAAGACGGAACCCAGACTCTAATAAACTCAGATGAGGTAAACCCACCGTCACGGTTAAACACGAGAGCAGAGGTTAACCAGCTAACCGGTTACACATCCTGATCATCTCATCCGCTGTAGTTCACAGGCCAAAGCCGGGCAGAAGCTTTTAACTCTGTCACCCAGAAAGCCCGGGAGAGGAACGCTGGTGGTTACCTCACTAGTACCAAGCTTCGTGATTGGCTAATCTCAAGGCAGCGCTACTGGGGCACACCCATTCCCATAGTGCACTGCGGCGCATGCGGGCCAGTGCCAGTTCCAGTGGAGGAGCTGCCAGTCATGTTACCTAAAGTACCGTCCCTCTCAGGGAAAGGGGCGTCGCCCTTAAAGACGGCACGGGATTGGCTGAGATGCCAGTGTCCGAGGTAAGTGCAAGAGTTTGAGTAAAAAAAATATATTTACAATTGCAGTGATTCAAAACTAGCTGTTAGTAGTGTTCTTACTAAATATTAGTTAGTTACTGTTGCTACGTCTGAAAAGTAACGGCGCTCTCACGCAGTGAAAAATACATCGCGGAGCAAAGAGGAAACTAAAAACACGCAGATAAGACAGAGCAGGTAACTTTTGGAATTAAAAAAAAGTCTCAGCTTTCACATTTTGTAAAAAATTAAAACAATAAATACTGTTTTGTGGCTCTTTAATGTGTCGTGACAGATCGCTGTAGGGCCTCAGGTCAAGAAACACGAACCGATCATCTCTTCCTCTTCACTAGTTATAGCACGAAATAAACACGAATGAACATCAGATGGTTTCTTGTTCAGTCGCAGAAAGACACACACAGTTGAACACCGATGTTGATCTACTCTTCTGTCTGGTTTGTTTGTCGGACAGATTCAGAATTATGATTGGTCTGATCGCCTGTCAATCAAACTCCCGGCGAAGGGTCAATTAGATTATATAGGAATATTATTATATTTACTTCTAAAGCATTTATTAATCTTAGTTAATGTTCATTTCGATATTTAGCAATACATAACTAAAAGCAAAAGCTGTATCTTTTAATGTGATTTAATGGACCTGAGCCAGCATGAACTAACTATGAACAGTTATAACAGTTTTTTATTAACAAACATTAATAAATACTGTAACAGATGTATTTCTAATTGTTAATGCATTAAGTAACATTAAGTAATGAGACCATATTGTAGTGTGACCATTTTTTGTTTTGCTTTGCTTTTGGTTTTTGCTTTTGGTTTGCTTTGCTCTGCTCTGCTCTGCTTTACTTGCCTCGGTTTTGTTTTTTGTTGTGTTTTTGTTTTTTGCTTTGCTTTGCTTAATTTTTTTCTTTGCTTTTTGTTTTTTCATTGCTTTGTTTGCCTTTTTTTGTTCTGCTGTTTTGTTTTATCTGCTTTGCTTTTTTTTTTTTTTTTGCTGTGCTTTGTTTTTGTTTTGTTTCACTTTGTTTTGCTTAGTTTTTGACTTGCTCATTTTTGTTTGTTTTTTGTCATTTTTTCGTTTAGCTTTTTGCTTTGTCTTTGATTAGCTTGGCTTGTTTTTTTGTTTGTTTGTTTTTTTTGCTTTGCTTTGCATTTTGTGTTTTGCTTTTTTTTTTTGCGCTCAGTTTTTTTTTTTTTTTTGATTGCGTTAGGACAGTACATACATAGAGCACACTGAACACAGTTGAATTCGAACCTGCATCCCTCATATGAGCACCACGGAGCTGTCTGGAGCATGTCCACTGATCACTAGTCCTTTTCTCGGTGGAAATTTCTTCTCAGATTTAGAGGTCAGACAGTTTGGTTTCTTTGACGAAAGTCTGGATTATAAATTTAACTCTGAGAAAATCAAAAGTGTTTGATAAGAGTTTCATCTGGTGGCATTGTAATATAAGTGGAATCATTTTCTTCCATTATCTGAGTCTTTGTACTCCCACTCTGTCATGTGAAATAATGGCAGACTCCACCAGAACTCATTGTCTCAGATCTCATCAAAACAGAGCCAAGTTCAGACCCAGCCAGACTAAAGTGGCTTGTTTCAGGGAGCACTTGTCCCCTGGAGGCTACAGGGATCATTACCACTGAGTCATGGAGGTGGTGAAGATGTGCGCACAGATAGCACCTCCTCACTGTGAAGGGTATTAATAGACCCTCTCTGACCATGAAGCGTGCTAATGCTGGCAGAGCCACTGAAAGCGGATGACATTTTTACGAAAATCCTTTGTCGGATAGACACTTGAATGGAGAGACAAATGTGTCTTAGCTGCCTGACTTCATGCATTTGTAAAATACCCACTTTGCATACATAGACACAGAACTGTGAATTAGCAGAGGTCGAACATTATGGTTTTTTTAATGGCCGATGCCAGTATCTAGAAAGCAGGGTGGCAGATGGCTGATTGCATGCATATATTTATAATGTTCAGTTAAGAGCTAATACTAATTGCTTCCCTTTTAAGATGAACAATTTTAAGTAAACAAAAAAGTTTCAGAAGCCTATAAGTCTACAATGAATAAAAGGATTATAAAATGTTTGTATTCAAATCCATTTCAAATTTACAGTTTCTCTCTTCTGAGAACATAAAAAGACTCACAATTAGGGATGCACAAAATATTCTCAACACATTGGTTATCAACTGATATTGGCACATTTTCGATTTATTGTTATAGGCCATTATTGGGTATTTATCTGCCATATATTTTTTCCATCTATTTAAAGATTTAAACAATCATCTAGCACTAATTTAATGAAGTAGTCATTGATTAAGGCAAAGATTTTACAAGCTCTATCTTCTAAACTGCTCTTAAAACAAAAGCGCTCATGATGGTGTGTGTTGCTGTGCACATGTAGCAATAGTGTTTTAATTTTCCTTTCTTTTTCTTTTTCTTTTTTTTTGATCGGTCACATCTGCCATTATATTGGATTTAGTAACCTATTTATTGCAGTGCAACCTTACTCACATTGCACTGAAATATTTTGTCCAATCAGATGCTTTCTAGAACGATAATGTCGCCTCGCCCTAAATTATAATCTAAATCTTAAACTGAATATATGCTTACTATTATAAACCACACAGGTGAGGATTTTTTTTATTTTATTTTTTTTTACTGTAGCAATTGGGTTTATGACTGCAATGTTATTGTTTCATATTAAATCTAATATGAATGCACTGTATTAGACTACATTTATTAAAATTTTTATTTAATTTAGTAACTGCAGCTGTTACGAGCTGTCAAGTGCTGACAAACCTAATGGTGTTAACTAATTAAAAAACTAACGGGTCTTACAAATGGTTCAGTTCAACTATGAGTACTGTGCAAACACTGGATGTTTATACAGAGCAGAATCATGGCCTTTAAGTGTCTGAACCTTTATTAATTATGGACTAAGCTCCTGTATGTTCTGCTTTATGGCCTTGGCTGCCTTCAGAAATTTATTAAAGTATTGAAATGATCTGTTAATGAGACACAGGTCTGTCCAGCCACGGATGAAATACTGCAACAGCTGTAGAAATGAGGCTGTGTTACATCAGAAGTATTGTAGTAGGGTAACTGTGGACTTGAATCTGTGTTTCTGAATGCTCTGAATTAGTTTTTAAGATATTTAAACTCTTTGCTGTTTGAGGTGTTCAACTTAAGTCTGTGTAATCGAGAATACCACCCAAAACATATAAAAAACACTTTCCTATAAGATTCTCTACATTGATATTAGATCATGCATTAGGCATCATGAAGTTTCAATGAACAATAATTTATAAATCTTGTTTACTATTATGTATAAATGTTCTATTTTTAGTTGTTATGAACTAGAAACCTCCACAAACCCAAATTTGGTCACACTTTAGTTTAAGGTCCAACACTCACTATTAACAAACCATTAACTATGGCTTTTGCCTCAATAAACTCCTAATTACTGCTTATTAATAGTTAGTAAGGTAGTTGTTAAGTTTAGGTATGGGGTATTAGGGATGTAGGATATTGTCATGCAGAAAAAAATGCTTTAAAAAGTACTAATAAACAGCAAATATGTTAACAATAGGCATGCTAATAAGCAACTAGTTAATAGTGAGAATTGGTTCCTAAACTAAACTTCCAGATCTTTTAAAACATGCTAAGATCTCATCACTGGTGTAAGTTCAGTCTTGTCAAGTTAAAGTAAAGCAGGGTGAAATCTGTCACATTTGTAGTAACTAGTAGAATTACAGCATTTGATTCAGACGGTGAAGTTTGTTCCCGTGTTGACGAGGAGACCGGATCATCTCTTATCTGTGAGACCTCGAAGAAAATCACCTTATTTCTTTAAATGATCGCCTACATTCAGCGAAGTGGCTGCGGAGAGAGAAAGACACGGAAACCAGATAAAGAGAGAGATGGTGCTTATCTGCCTCGTCCTTGAGGAAAAGAAGAAGTCATTTCCTGAGCTGTGATATTGTCTCTGGCTTAGCTGTTAGAAGTTTAATTGAAATCTGAGGATAAAAAACAGAGAAAGATCTCACAGCTGGATTTTGGTGCTGATTATATGTTTGAATGTTTGTTGCGGGACACTAACACACAACAAACAACGCTCACAAAACTCGCTTTCAACACCGCCTCGCTGGAAAAATGTGTCTGTGGTGACATTTCTTCAAAATGTTATTTGGTTTTCTGTGGCTGGTTACGCACCACTAAATATTTTTGCATTGCACCATTAAACTTAGTAACGTAACTCTAAATCTAAACGAAATGTTTGTGACCTGGAGTATTAATTTGAATAAATCAGCAGATTGATTGAATTGCATCAATAAGCTTATGTCTTACCTGACAGACTTAAATGATGATCTTGACATTTACATGTTAAGAGAGAGAACATTATGTGAATAAATGCTGCATCACTGTTTTTCAGCAACTTTTACTTATGAATTTGAAGGCTGCTATTGGTCATTGAAGGTTAATGTCATATTTTGCAAATGCAAAATGTCATATATTATGTGACACGCCACAATAACAGCCGTTCAGAAAGTGTTTGATGTACATTGGACCAATGAGATTGTAGTGTGGGCGGGGCTATCCAGCACAACACCGCAGAAATGAATGTCCATACAATGAAGCTCAATGTATTTGACAAAACAACTAAAACACTGAGTAAACATTACAAGGTCAAAGCATCTAAAAAAAAAAAATAATAATAATAATCATGCACAGATGAATTCATGAATGCACAGATGAATTCACATTAAGATCTACAGCATGCCTTTAGAAAATAGACGGTGAATGTTCATTTCATGTCATCTTTAAAGGAATTGTTCACCCAAAAATGAAAATGAGCTGTAAATGTACTCATCCTCAGGCCATCCAAGATATAGATTTTCTTTTGCAGTGAATGGGTGCCGTCAGAATGAGAGTCTAAACAGCTGCTAAAAACATCACAATAATCCACAAGTTTTCCACAGCACTCCAGTCCATCAGTTAATGTCTTGAGAAGTGAAAAGCTGTGTGTTTGTAAGAAACTCTGAGGGTGAGCACATTTCAGCAGATTTTCAGTTTTGGGTGAACTATACTGACTGGCCGAGCTTTACTGTAGTTTTCGGACACAGTGGCTCTGTCGTCTGCAGCTGTCACTGCTGAGCTGCTTTCTCTTGTCGGTGTGCATCTAATGGCTTCCTCTCATGACATTCTGTGTTCAGTCTATTATCAGTCCAGCCGCACACACTTCCAGCATTTCGTCGATAATGAGTCAAAAACACAACTGTAAAATCAGTTTTTTAAAAAGCATAATAATGCCCTAATTTCCCAGTTGATCCGCTATAAACACTCTCTCTGAGCACCTCATCACGGCTCATATGTGGGATGCTCGTCTCTCGGATGGCACCTGGCTTTCAGAGAATTAACCTGCTACACCTTCCCCCTGTTGCTAGGCGACCGCGAGGCGCTTGGCTCCCGCTGCCGGCGGTATAATATGCAGGACTGTGTGATTATCAAAGACGGGCTGGACTCTCTCAGACTGGAGTGGAGGAGGCCGTCCGGCCGCACACGGGCTGGATTCTGCTCACGCTGTGTGCGGGTCGGGGTTCGGCCGTTAATTAGTTTCTTTTGATGCGGATGATTAGCCGAATGAAGTCTTCCGAGACTCGTTAGAGTAAGTGTGACTGTATTGTAAACTGACAGATGACCCGGGATGCAAGGCGCTGTTTGCTTTGGGTGCGAGACTGGCATTCAGAGACAAACGCACGGGACCGTGTTTGGGATTTCACTGGTGCCAGCTGAGAAACCACACAGCAGGGTCATTACTGTGAAAAATTAATTCAGAACTCATTTCATTTTGTATTTCGACTTTTTGGTAGCTCTAATTGTTTATTTAAAAAAGTCTTTAGGAATTTTCATCCCTTATTGTGTCAGAATCAGATGGCAGATTCTTGTCTAGTTTATATACAGAGGGTATAGAAGAGAATCAGCCTTCTTTAAAATAATCACAGTGTGTTGCTTTGCAGCCTGAAATGAAGACGACACAGTTTTTGTTTTTTCCAGCTGTATTTACTTAGTGCAACTTAGAACATCCAAGTGAAAAATATAACACCAACATTTTGCCATGTCAGTGTCACATGATCTTCAGAAATCATTCTAATATGCTGATCAAAAAATATAAAAAAATTTTAAAACTGCAGTTGTTGATATATATATATATGTATTTTTTTTTTTTTTTTTTTTTGGATTTTTTTCAGGATTCTTTGATGAATTGAAAGTTCAAAAGAACAGCATTTATTTGAAATAGAAACATTTTGTAACATTATAAATGTATTTACTGTCACTTTTGATCAATTTGATGCATCCTTGCAGAATAAAAATATTCCTTTCTTAATTATAACACTTATCAGAGTTCTTGAAGTTAACTGAATCTAAAACTGAAACTAAAATCACAAAAAACATTTTCATTACTTGAAATAACTGTAATAAAATATTATTATTTCAGCTACTTGCCAAGGCAGCACTTCTTATTTTAATTTAGTTCTTGATTTGCTAAAATAACACTGAAACTAAAATTAAATTAAAAATAGACATTAATAATAATAATATAATAAAACACAAAAACAACAAAATTCAAACATAAAACTTCAAAAAAATAAATAAAATAAGTAAATAAAAAAATTAAAGCTAGAAAAGTATTCCAACTATATAAAATAACACTGGTTATAATATGAATAGATCATAATTTGAATCAATGGTAGTATAGCTCGGTTTCAGTCTGTATTGTTAGAAATCACGTTTCATTAAACAAATGATTTTATTTAATGGATTTTTTTCTGTCAATATATATATATATATTTGCCAAATCTGTTACACTGTAAATGTTTAAGAGTTGAACATTTATAGAGTTGCGCCATGTGTATATTGATGAAAACATCAGTTTGAACCATCTTTTTAAAAAAGCCTTAAATCTGATGTCAAAAAGACCAAATAAGACATTTTTCTTTTCCATTGTTTTCTGAGGAAACATGCGAGATTAATGTGTTTGTACTCGCATCAGGGTCTCGTGCATGACATAAAAGTCTAAAACTCTGGTGCACAAATTAAAAGGATTAATTCAAAAAAAGTCATTCCACTGCCCTGTGTTTTTAATGCAAAAACATGTCCTTTAATGGGATTGAAAAAAGATTGAATGACTTGCTTTACTTTGTATATTAAATTGGAACATGAGAAAATGTTTTAGCTTTAGTATGCACATCGCCTTTAAATATGTCCAAGTTCAGTATTCTGTTAATTATGAGTCATGGTGGCACAGATGTTTCCTGAAGTGAAGTATATGCACTAGCCCAGCACTTACACTCTTCCTCCTGTTGATATCAGGTGTAAAGGGCCGGCGGAGAGAGAAACAGACACCATGGACACCTTTGTGGATTCTTCCTGGTACTATTTCAGATACACTGACCCTCAGAACCTGCTGAGGTAAGGAAACCCGGCTCTGTCTGGCTCTTTCTGTCCCACCAGGTGTTTGTGGAGACTGTTCTAGTCTGTGGTGCTTCCAGAGATGCTGAGAGAGCGAGACTCAGAATGGAAGACCATCTGTCCGTGCTATTTCAGATAAAACTACTGTGGTTTTAAAACGTCACTCCTGTGTGTCGGTATTGTATTTCAGTTAGCTTTCAGTCTATGCATTAATTTCTAAATCATCATTAAAGCATTTCTAAAGCATCATTAATTTCTCTATGCATAGTGATTTCTAAAAGCTGATCTGAACCTTTAGAGCTGACTGGAACTAATTGAAGCCGAGACCCTTATTATGGTTAATTTATTATAAATCAAAATCAAACACAAGTACAGTAATTTGCATCGTATGGTGGAATTGAATCATCATTGTAAATCATAAACATCTTATTTATTTTGACACAAATCTCAAGTGCTTGATTGCATGTATTGTTGCAAAATGTAAACTATTATCACTAGCTTTTGAATCTAGAGAAGCTTGTTTCTGCCACTGGATAAAAAATAAAAAAGGTAATTGAGGCTTTTTATCTCACAGTTCTGACTTTGTTCCTTGCACTTGTGAGATTGTATCAGAACTGTGAAGTCAGAATTGTGAGGTAAGTAGCAAAAACCTAAAAATTGCGAGAAAAACCTGCAAACACCTTTTTTATTTTGGTGGAAATGGGTTTTCATACCAGTCTGCTAAATGCAACTGTATTGTGAACATTAATATCATGATTTTCTGTAAAGCTGCTTTCAAACAATGTTTATTGTGGAAAGCTATATTCAAATAAATTCGACACAAAACTCAAGCCTAAACAAGCTTCCTAAAAATGTAGAATGAATCATGATTAAATATGCATAAACCACAAGTATTTTAATGTTTAAAAGTACTTAATAATTTAATTTTCTTTCATTTCTAATCATATAAAAGGTTCTTTCAGTCAGTCAAATCACTTTGGGCTTCAAGGATGATCAGATTCTGCTAGTCAGCATGAATATCATGTAAATACTTTGTCGCTTTTAACTCAGTTTGTGTAAAGTAAACGCGGGGGAATTACTTGCAGAGCTCTGTTATTGTTCAGCACTGAATGGACGGTTGGTTTAATGCCGCTGGCAGGTGGATGTAGAGTGTGACGCGTTTGTTTATCACAGTTTGTTGAAGTGTGCTTATGGTTTTGTTTAAATTCACTTAGCAGTTCACATTCTCCCTTCAGTGTGCGGCTGAACGTGTTATTGGAGTGTCGTGATTGTGATTGCGGTATAAAGCAGCGCCAGCATTAAAGTGTTCTTAGAGAGTTTGTGAGATTGTAACACCTGACACACACACACACACACACACACACACACACAGGCCCTGTCATGTTTCAGAGTTGATGTCTGTGCATGAGCGCCTCCTAGTGGTGTCTCTCGTGTCATACAGGTACAGTATGAGGTGTTTGTCTCCCCTCGCAGGCCTTTCGAGCGCTCCAGAGCGGATCACTGGATGCCTGTGGATGTTTATATCGGAGGCAAGGAGCACGCCGTCATGCACCTGTACTACGCACGCTTCCTCAGCCACTTCTGCAGAGACCAGGGCATGGTTTCACACAGGTGCGACACACACACACACACACACACGCACAAACACATCCATGAGTGTCATGAGAAGAGAGCATGAAACATACAATCACTGGGGAATGATGTGGGTTTGGACAGCCAAGTTACTAAAACATAGACGATATGTTAGACTGTGTCTTAAGACCTAGACCTGACCAACTAGCACTTAGCAAGAGGTAATCGATCTTACTTTTTGGACACAAATTAGACTACCTTAAAACCAGTCTTAAAACACCCTAAGACCAGCTACATAAACTTAGCCTCTATGTTAAGACAGTGTTTTAAGAACTAGTCTGATTAACTGGCAGTTAGCTAGGGGTTATCAGTCTTATTTTTCAGATACAACTTAAGAGTAATCTATGTTTTTATGTAACTGAATTAAAGAAGTTAATGCCAGTCAACGAGCCACTGATTTTATGCATTCTGACTTAATTTGGTAACACTTTACAATAAGGTTCCAATAGTTAGTTTGGTAATGCATTAATTAACCTGAAGTAATAATGAGCGGTGCATCTGATGCCGCTTTTATTAACCTTAGTTAATGTTCGTTAATTGCATTAAAGGGATCGTTCACACAAAAATGAAAATTCGGTCATCATTTACTCACTGTCTACTTGTTACAGACCTGTATAAGTTTATTTCTTCTGTTGAATATAAAAGAAGATATTTCGAAGAATGTTGGTAGTCAAACAGTTGACGGTAGCCATTGACTTCCATAGTATGGAAAAAAAATATTATGGAAGTCAATGGCTACCATCAACTGTCTGATAAATAAAATAAACATAAATTAATTGAAAACTATCTTTTACAAAATATATACAGATATAACTTCTGATTTCAGTGCTGTTTTTTGTAAATGTTGAAGTTAACATTAATTAAATATAATAAAGAAAAAAAAAAATATATATATATATATATATAATTAAGATTAATAAATGAAGCGTTATAGATGCATATTAACTGATGTAGACAATTAACATTAATGAATGGAAGCTTTTTGGAAATTGTTAACCATAAAATGTACTCTATAATATCATGAGATAATATTGTTCCTGTGGCTCAGTGGTAGAGCATTGTGTTAGCAGTGCAAAAGGTTGTGGGTTCAATTCCCAGGGAACACATGTTAGCCTGAATGCACTGTAAGTCGCTTTGGATAAAAGATTCTGCTAAATGCATAAATGTTAATGTAATGAGGGTGGTTATTATTTTTATTACAGTAAATCATTAAAAGAGATTGTTTTGCAGAGGAGAAATTATTAGATTTTAAGGAAAGGTTGCAGAAACCGTTTTCCTTTTTCATAAAATATGCACTGATGAAGCAGTATTCATTACTGGAATAGTTCAACAACAACAACAACAAAAAAAAATGTGACTTTTTATGTTACAGTTCTGAGAAATTGCAAGAAAACAACTTTGTGAGAAAATTGTAAGATATAAACTTGCCATTCTTAGGAAAAAAAGTCTCTTTTTCTTCCTCATAAATAAAAATAACAGAACACCGGTTTGGAACAACATGAGAATGAGTAAATACTGAGAGTGTTAAGAACTAGTTTCCATGTTGAATATCCTTCACGCTGGATTCAATGACCAGTAATATACATCCAGCCTCTTGATTTCAGGGAGCCCTTCAGAAAACTGCTGGTGCAGGGTCTGATAAAGGGGCAGACGTTCAGGGTGCCAGAGACCGGCCAGTACCTCAAGAAAGAAGACATCGACTTCTCAGGTGTGTGTTTGTGTGTAAGAAGATAGAAAGTACAGTATGTTGCCAGCAGTGCTGGGGTTTGTGATGAATTCATGAAATCTGGTTTCATCTGTCTTAGAATCGGACTCTCAGACTGTTTGGGGGTCTGAAATTATGAATATGTAGGCCTATAATTTTGGATATACTATTGGAATTAAAGGGATAGTCACCCAAAAATGAAAATTCTGTCATTAATTACTCACCCTCATGTCATTCCAAAACCTTCCTTCATCTTCAGAAAACCAATCAAGATATTTTTGATGAAATCCAAAAGCTTTCTGACCCTGTATAGATAGACAGCAGTGCAACTGAAACAAATTGATTTAATTAATATGAATAATTAATGACAGAATTGTCATTTTTGGGTGAACTATCCCTTTAAAGCCCCACCGTCAGTTAAAAGAATCAGTCGCCTCGTTGGTAAAGACACTGGCATCTCTTTTTACTCTATTATGTGCATTAGCTGAACCAGTCTGAAAAACATAAGTAGCTTTGTTTTCTAGTGGACTGATAAAAATACTCACACTCTGGCTCCTGAAAATTGCATTAAGCCAGCCAATCTGACTCGAGTGTAAAATTGTGAGACAGCTTGTGCCATTTTTGTGTGTAAAATGCATTTGCAGTAACGTGAACAGCCCTCCTCACATTTCTCACTCACTTCCTGTTTTGCTTTCTGTGGATACTGGATCTAAAATAGTCTTTTTTGTTGCCAGGCAACAAGGTAAACAGACTCATGGGAGCATCTCAATTGGCTCCCAAAATCGTGATCTCAGCTTGGTTTTATAATGCGTCTGTGTGTAAACAGTGTAGAGGAGAGATGCTTATTATGGTAAACACAGCTGTGTCTCTTCCTGAGACGACGTTTAAACATGCAAGATCACATCAGAGCCCCTGTTTACACCTGCGCTTAACATCTTGAGTGATCTGAACACTGGTGGTCAGCACTTAATAAACAGGGTCTTTCAGAGCTGCTCATTAAACACACTACCGTTCAAAAGTTTACAGTTTGTGTGTGTTTTTGAAAGAAGTCTCTTCTGCTCAGACATGAATACTCGGAGACAAGCGATGTTAACTTCTCCACTGTTGTTCAGTCGTAGCACAAGCTGGGCGTGACGGTTGGTCGGTGTGGTATTTGCCCCGCCCCTCCTCCACTGTGATTGGTTAGATGACTAAAAAGTAATTCTTCAACACTCAGTGCCTCGTCACGCTCCTGGCGTTTTAACAAAATCTCAGCGCTCCCACTGAAAACAGTTGAACAAAATACTCTAGCCTCGGGAAAAAATGCTTTGGTGGACACAAGGCCTTACGGTCACTTTTGATCAAATAAATGCATCCTTGCTGAATAAAAGTATTATTTATTAGGGGCCAAGCACCGAAGTTGATTATAGGCACCTATTGTGTCCGTTAGTTTTTTTCTCCTTCATCTATGGCAGCCCATAGAACCACTTGTGGGAAAGTTATGAAATTTGGCACACAGATAGAGGACAGTCTCATCATTGTCCACAGCAAATTTGGAGTCTTTAACTCAAACTCTCTAGCGCCACCAACAGGTCAAATTTGCACTCATGTTTATGCTAATAACTTTTGAACCGTAATCGTCTAGAAGCAAAATTCTGTTTTCCTCTGATTCCTTGGCTCATGCCGAGTCGAACGCACACAAACATTTACATTTCTATGTGTCAAAATATTTCGCAATTTTGAATTTTCCGAAAATCTACTTTTTCGAACACATTCTAGATGGTTTGTCCAATTTTCACCAATATTGGCTCAGATCATCCTCAGAGCGTTCTGTCAAAAAGTTATCAAGAGCTTTTTGATATACCAAACCGTTTTTGTAAAGCATGTTAACGAATTTGACGAAGTTTGTGCAAAAATGAGGTTAAATCTGTGCAATCTTAGCAGATTCTGAACAAACTTGGTATGTGTTATAAGAAGCATGACCTGAAGGCGCATGAATAGTTTCAGCACAGCACCACCTACTGGTTAAAATATATTAAAAATTTACATTTCTGCATAAAACTTGTGATCAGTTTGGCCAAAAATCATGAGATAGTGCTTGTTAGATTTGGAAAAGCATACCGAATCGAACGATACCTAATTTTTCTATGTTGGCCTTTTTGGGCGTCGCCCATTTTGAGTTTTGTATTAAGTTTAAACTAAAGGTTGTTGTTCCTTACAACTTACCAAAGATCCAGTGGTCCATGACATGCAGCCAGGAATCATGTTTTCTGACATTTATATATGCCTGGTGAAATACATAAAGCAAATTTGCCTGTGAACGCTTCATGTAAATCTAAATCTGGGTGATCACTTATATAAATGCTGTATACATATCAACATATCCTCCAGCCCAAAAACTTCTATAGTTTTTGTCAGTGTTTATTTAAAAACATTCAGTTTTGCAGAATATAAATATTTAATTGATGAGTTATGATGAGTATATGAGTTATGAATATATAACAATTCAATATATAGTGTGTGATTTCACTACAAAATTCAACATATTGACATAAAGTGATATCTGCAGATCCGTGTTTTGCTTGGTTTTACATCTGTTGTGCGAGACCCCTTAATTGCTGCTTGCAGCTATATTTTTAAAACTATTTTAGGTTATGTTACTACCAGCTGTCGGCAGTAATGTGTCTCAGATCACATGACAGATGTTGATAGCAGATGTAAACGGGCCAAAATCACCTCTGGCAGGTCCGGAGCCCATTCAGAGGGACACCGGCGGGCGACTGCAGGTCACATGGGAGAAGATGAGTAAATCCAAACTCAACGGACTGGACCCGCAGGAGGTGCTGCAGCAGTACGGCCTCGACACCATGCGCCTCTACCTCCTGTACGCCGCTCCACCCGAGCAGGACATCTTATGGGACGTCAAGAGTGAGTAGAGCACAGTGTGATAAAACCGTGACGCTGATGTTCTAGTGATGCATCTGTTCTGTATTTGAACTGTAGGGTATGTAATGATGTGTCAGACAGACGCTTCGGCTGCTATGTTGTGTCTCGCTGTTTTTCACCCGCACATATTTAGGACACCATGCCAAATAAGAAATAGCTCAGCTTTAAACTATTTAGACAGTTTTAAAGTAGTCCGATAAATCTGGTGATGAGATACATATGACATATTTACATATGGTCATAAGTGCGCTGAGTGTTTGTGGTGTTTGACTTGAAATTCTTTTGGGAAGTTCAGATGCCCTAAACAGGTGGTTTTCAGCCTTTAAGCCCCTCATTTTCCAAGACAATATTTTTAATTGTTTTACATTTTAAAATATTAAACATTTTATTTTGATTATATATCTTTTACTATTTTAATTTTATTAAAATACTTTATTTATACTTTATTTTTCCATAATTCCAGAAATTTAAAGAATTTAGTGTTCTTTAAAGTTTACACACTTTATGACCAATGAATTTACACAACTTTTTAAGTTTTAAATGTTAATTTTTTTTATTACTATTTTTGATTCACAAATAGGAATTTCTCAGCAGTTTGTATTACTTTTTAAATATTTTATTACTATTTTTAACTACATAAATGTTTTATATGAAATTATATAAACTTTGTAACATTTTTATTATTTTAAATATATTTTTTTTAAAATAAGAAATTAGAAATAAAATAATAATAAATGATTTTATTCAGAATTTGTTCAGCTGCTTATCATTACAGGATAAGAATTTAATTAATTAATTCATTCATTCATTATTTTGACCCAATAAAATATTTTAGAGATTGGCATAACTACAAAAATGTGTAGCCTCTTCAATGTCGTAATTTTATTACTTTTTAAAGTTTATTTATTTCCATGATTTTCCCAATCACACTTTTAAAATACCCTTAAATATCCAGGTTTTCCAAAATTGTGGGAGCCCTTGTTTTTACCTGAAAAAAAAAAAATGGTGTCAGTTTACATCTTGATTTTTAGCTGTTTTAATGCTTGTCTTATCATATTTGAATATATTTACAATTACTATATTGCATTTACACGTGTGAAATACCTAAAAGAAATGAAGAGCAGTTATAAGACCTGCATACACGTTCACATATACATTCATAAAAAATGTAACCTACAATCCAGATGTTGACTTAAAATAGAGTCATGTGCATCTTATTCTTTAACTAAACATTAGCAACACTGTATGAGAGTTAAATCTCCTCCAAATGCACCTGTAGTACTCCATCTAGATGTTTTTAGCACTACAACACATCCTGTGTGAACCCGTTCACCCAGTACACTGACACACCTCCATACCAGCGTTTGGTTTAACGTGATGCTGTGTGTGTAGCTGATGCCATCCCAGGGGTGTTGCGATGGCAGGCCCGTCTGTGGGGTTTGGTCACCAAACTGAGAGCTGCACGCGAGGGTCCAGAGACGCCCAACCCCTCAGTCCTCAACAAGAGAGAACGATCAGAGGCCAGGAAGATCTGGGAGAACAAGAACTATGCCATCACACAGGTGAAGCCACACCAGAGACGACGGTGATGATTATGCCCATATGTTTTAGAAGTACTAAGATACTTACTAAACATTTGATTACTGCTAAATATATGAGCGCTGTACCAATAAATGTAGATGGCACCACATATAAACTCAATATTTGCTGAAGCCTTCAACCATGACTAATGGTTAGAATTAATTGGTAGGATAATAAAAACTATAATATAAAGAAAGAAATATTGTACTGTATGTTGCTTGCAGAAAACTTTAATCATGATACAAATAGGTACTTTTGAATGGCCATCAGTGGAGAAAGATGATTTTTTTATGTCAGAATGATGTAGTTAGAGCATCTAGCAGCAGAGGCTAATGGGTAATGCTCACCAGACAAACCCTGACCCCTTGAGATGACCCTTTAACTAGTGTTCAGGAAACAGCGATGTGTTTCACTCTTTGACCAGTGGGGGTCACTGCATCACCCATCCGTATCTGTTCCATTCTGATAGAATTCCTTTGTTATTGGATATTTTTGACTTGTAATTAGTTTTCATAGTACCCATATGTCATGCAGTCTTAATATTAAAAAGTACACCTCTTCTTTCCAGTCAGAGCAGAATGCATGTAAGGTACTCTCTGAACACTGTAAAATATTTCCACTTACATCAAATTTAATTATTTTAAGTATAATCAAATCGGCTGTACAAGTCATTTTCATAATTTGAAATTCTTGTCTAGCTGAATCCCATAGAACTTAACACATGAAGTTGAAATTGGTTAAATTTATTTTTCAATTATTATTTACATTCTGTCATTGATCATTTAGTGTATATATATATAAAACACACACACACACACACACACATACATTTACATTTATGCATTTAGTAGACGCTTTTATCCAAAGTGACTTACAGTGCATTCAGCCTATATATATATATATATATATTAGGGTTGTCAAATTGATTAATCACGATTAATCACATCTAAAATAAAAGTTTGTGTTTACATAATGTATGTCTGTGTACAGTGTATATTTATATGTATATAAAATACACACATGTACATGTATATATTTGAGAAATATTTACATGTATATACATTTATAGATTTATATTCTTATATTTTATATTATATATAAAATATATTTAATATATAAACATAACATATTCTTCTTAAATATATACATGCATGTGTGTGTATTTATATATACATAATAAATATACACACATATATTATGTAAACAAAACTTTTATTTTGGATGTGATTAATCGTGATTAATCATTTGACAGCCCTAATATATATATATATGATTTTTTTTTCAGGACCCTTTGATGAATAGAAAGTTCAAAAGAACAGCCTTTATTGAAATAGAAATCTTTTGTAACATTACAAATGTCTATTTAATGCTTCCTTGATTAATAAAAGTATTAGTTTTATTTAACTTGTTACTTTTGGAAGGAAACTGATAGCTGATAGTCTGCTGGATGAAGTTAAGCCATGTTATTCTGTTGCCAGGTCACAGGTCACTTCACGGAGGACTTCCTGTTTAACGCGGCCATCTCTCGGCTCATGGGCCTGACCAACACACTCTCAGTAAGGCATCAGTGATCAGTCTGACATTCAGGATTATGTGCTTGGAAATTCAAATGATTGATTGAGCTTTCTGAATTCCCATGATGTGTTCTGCTCTGGTATCGCAGCAAGCCTCGTCTCGGGTGGTTCTGCACAGCGTGGAGTTTGAGGAGGCCTTGGCATCGCTCTGTGTGATGGCGGCACCCATGTGTCCACACTTAGCTTCTGAACTCTGGGCAGGTATGACACATGCACGTCCGCCTCAGTATTTCACAATTCTGTCATCATTTACTCATCCTCATGTTCCTTAATGAAGGTAATGATGTATGAACATGATATAAACAACATAGGCCTATAAACATCTAGCAATGCTATAAAAATATGTTGTGAGTACGATCACCTGCTGCAGTGCTCATGAGCTCCTCCAGAGGGCACTGCCTCCTTGTACACTATCTTTCTAACATGGACTTCATTCCCCATAATCCTTTGCACACACTCATCATCACTCATTGTTTGCACCTGTGTCTTGTTAACCCTGTCTGAATGAATGGGGCTATTAAAAAAAAAAATAAGCAAGCCCAGCCCAGGTGACTGAATGAAGACTATATTCATGTACCATGACATTTATTGATTCTAATGGTAGAGGTATTTACGAATTGAATTTGTATAGTTGGTCATGCCTCACACAAAGATGAATTGTAATGAGAAATTTACTGAATTGCAATTCATTGAAATGAAATTGAAAATTTTTTTAATATTTAAAAAAAATATATTTAATCATGAATATCAGTGTTGGGGAAAGTTACTTTTAAAAGTTATGCATGCAAGTATGTAGTTCTATTACTTAGTTACTTTTTTTATGGAATGTAATGCATTACGTTACTTTTGCAATTCATTTTGCTTATTTGTTTTTTAATAACAAAAAAACCCCAAAAGTTATATTTTAAAATATAATATTGTAAATATAAAAAAATATTATTACTATATACTTATAATTAATCTAAAAAAAGTAAATAACATTACAGTACATAACTTGTGTGACCCCCAGTACTGATGAATATTTCTTTGATAGATATAGAATTATTATTATTATTTTTTTTTTTTGCAGAAGATTAGTAATATTTTGCTAAATGTCACAAAAATAATTTCTGGAAATAACCCATGCACGTTTTGTGTATGATAACATATTTATGGGTTATTTGTAAATTCAGCATTCATTTTGCCACATCAAAACGTATTCAATTTTTAGAGTTTATTAAAGATGTTCCCAGTTCAGTGGTGTGAATGGTATTTCTGGTGACAACACAACATTAAAAATTAAAATCTTGACCCCAGTAAAAAAAAAAAAGTGACTCAGGATGAAAGTGAATAATTGTGAGCTGGGTGAAAAGTCGTGGAAATACTAGTGGTGAGGAAAAAAAAAGGAAACTCTTGGCCCCTGTTGTCCATTCCATCACATCCCGCTATTGTCACACACACACACACACACAAACACACACACACACACACTGTGTGTTTGTCCCGTAAGGAAAAATGAACATGTCCACATGCTCTGATAACAGTGACTGATGCTGACCAGAAGAAGTGTAACTATGTGACCAAACGTTGCTTGTTAAGGGTGTGTTTATCTGTGTGTGCTCACAGAGTTAGAGAACCTTTATGTTCCACAGAAATAATAATAGTAAATAATGTCAGAACTCATTTTTGGGTGAACTATTCCTTCCTCTCCCACTTCTTCCTGTACTTGCACACACGCTAAGGACAAGCGGAAATGTACATCCTTCCTGAAGGCCATGTTGAGGTCAGATGCAGGCTTCTAAATGTAAAGTATTGAGCATCGGAGGCCTGTTTATGTGCTGGATCATTCACTGGATCATGTTGCTAAGGACTGTAAATGATCAACATGATCAAAACCTCGCTGTAAAACCTGTTGCACACAATCTACTACATGCCTTCTGTCGTCTGCTTGAGGCCTTCTAGTATGATTGTACAAACAAGCACCTTCAGCTCGTGCTTCACGTGTCATTTTGAGGTCAAATTTTTACTGAATTGTTTTAAATAAACATAAGAATAACTTTTATATTGTTAGTAATATTTCAAGATATTTACTGGGCTGAAGCAACTTAGCTTTACTTGATTATCCATGCATAGTTTTTAGGAAAAATCATGTTCAAATGTGAGTCTCAAATATGATCATCATTGTATTGCATTGCAGTATATGTTTTGATTATCAAACTAAGCATTTATATATCATCTTAGTAACATTATTGGCATATTGGATATAGAATGATGACTGATATTTATATCATTTTGTGTAACTATCTGCTGTACTGCTGTAAAGATTTCATTGATTTACATCAAACTATTAGAAATAGCTATATATATATATATATATATATATATATATATATATATATATATATATATATATATATATATATATATATATATATACATATATATATATATATATATATAAATATATATGATATATTTTAGCTCCATGTGAATAATGAAACCGAGGTGTTTTTTCCTCCTCAGTGTATGAGCTCTGTATTTATATGAGCCATAAAAGCCTGATGTATCAAATATGATGCTCAACATAAAAAAAACATATACAAGCTTTTTTTTTTTTTATTGATTTTGATAAATTGTTAAATTTTCATTTACATTTTTTGTGACACTTATGTGATGTTTTTGAACTACCTTCATTGAGGAGCTTTTCTCTGTGAATATTAATGTGAATCATGTGATTAATTATTAACAAAGTTTATTGGTGTTCAGACTATGTGACGATTTCCTGAAACCTCTCTCAGGTTTGTCTCAGGTGAGGAGTCATCTAGGAAGTGTGATGTCTGGGAAGGGAAGTGTCCTTCAGCAGCCGTGGCCCAGTGTGGACCCAGAGTACCTACAAACACCCGACACACTCCAGCTGTCCGTACGGGTATGTCACACACACACACAGACACACACACAGAGAGAAAGAGAGTACTGAAAACACCCCAAATACACGTGCTATTTACAGGAGAATGTTTCCTTTGAGGAAATGAAATCCAGAGCGAATGTTGGACAAAAATGAAAGGGATAGTTCCCCCAAAATAATGAAAATTAGCTGCTAATTTATTCATCCCAAGGCCATGTTTAGCTGAAACTGTGGTGCTTGGTGAATCATAAAAGGCTAGCCAACAGCTGCCATCTCTTTGAGAGTCAAAAAAGCATATAAAGGCAACACAAAATGAATACCCGTGGCTTCTGACGATCTGTTGATGTCTTATGAAGTGAAACGATCAGTCTGTGCAAGAAACTGAACATTATTCACAACATTATTACCCGTAATCCAGAGCCTCAGACAACGGGGAAATCTTTTTTGACAAACTGGTTCATTCGGACAGTTTGTTTCAGCTGCTTTTTTTTTGTAGTCCCTTAAAACAGAGATTTCTTTTAATCAAACATTTTTACATGAACCATGAGAACATTTTCATTTGTCCCCTTCATTCAAATGCTCGGTTCACACATGCACACATCACCGGCTCTTCGGTCCATGTCAGACTTTTTCCTGGGTTCAGTGACTGTTGGAGGAGCTGGAGCACTGAATGAGTTATTCATATTTGATATTTTGACTCATTTTGAGTCAGAGTGACTGTCAGGCACATCCAAAAGTGGAGTTAACTTCTCATTTCTGTGCTGCTTGAGCCGTGAACTGTTCGAGTCTTATTTAGTTCAACTAGTTCACCAAAAAGAACCGGTTCAAAATAATGATTCGTTCAAAAACCAGACATCACTCTGGACCGTTTTCCTGAGACAATGGATTACATGTAATAATGTTCAGATTCTTTCACAGACCATTTTGCTTCATAAGACCTCAATATATCGTCAGGAGCCACTGGAACTAATTTTGTGTTCCTTAATATGCTTTTATTTTTTTGCACATACAAACACAACCTTCTCAAACGAATCGGTATCTCAGTGTATTTGTGATATCTCCGTGTCATCAGGATGTTTGTATGCAGAATATTCAGCACAGGATGTTCTCTGGGAAAAGGGCAAAGGGAAAGTGTTTACCTCCTACTTAAAGGCCTGTATTTCAGAACAGGCTGTCTGTAATTTGTGCGTGTGTGAAGGGATTGGCCTCTGAATTTGGCGCGACAAATGAACTTTTATTACAGACTTGAACTATCTGGGGGCTGAAATCTTCTTTCCATGACCGTCTTTTAAGGACTTGGTCAAGTGTGTGTCTCTACTTGCCCTCCTGCATCTGTCATTGTTAAAAAGTCTTGGTATAAATTGGTATATTTATGCTGCCTTCTAAGCTACCCCAAAATCAAAAAGGCGGCAATCCCAGACAGAATCCACTGAAAAAAAAAAAAAAAGTAAGATGACAGATGGGAAATGTTGCTTTATAAGTACTTTATATACAGCAAAGTATAGATAAACAATATACTTTTTACTGTTTTTCTTAATATATCTGGTACTATAAATTACTTGAGCTTGTATTGTATTAAGTACATTAAAGTATTGTGTGGTCAGCTATTGAAGCCCATTTTAACTATGGACAAAATTAGCAATTTTTGCAATTCTAAGTTTATATCTTGCATTTTTGACTTAATGCATTTGCAATTCTGAATTTGCATCTTGCAGTTGAGACTTTATTAGAACTACAAGTTTGCTTTTCATCCATGTGAACAAATCAGAATGGCCAGATGTACAGTAAGCTGAGAGTTCCAAGATAAACGAGAAAAAATGAGAATCGCAAGATGTAAACTCAAAAATTAAGAGATATTAACTTAGAATTGTGAGGGAAAAAATCTTAGAATAGTGTAATCTTCTGTTGCCAGATGTTTATTACCAAAACTCACCTGAACGCAGCTGAAGTCAAACCAGCTCAACTACTGTAAATCAAATTAAAAAAAGATAAATGTTACTGTACATTTCAGCTTTTTTTTTTAAACCAAACAATTTGAGAAAGTCCAGAGAAAGAATATTCACCCACATTTTTGACACACACACACACACACACACACACACACACACACACACACACAGTACACATTATTTGGCAACAAGGGATAAAGCCTACCGTAGCTACCATATCCATTATGAAGAAGGATAAAATCATGAATTTCATTTACAAATAAGGAAAATGAGCATGATTTTTTAATGCATACTCAGTTGAAAAAGTACTACCCAGAAGGCTTTGCTACAAACGCTCTTTGCCAGGCCTCAGGCTGGCACCATCCTGCCAGTATTTCAGGGAATCCCCTGCTTTGTGCGGGTGGCTGAACTACTTTGGGAGTCATAATAACAGGGCTGATTTTCTCCCATGATGCAGTCCAGCTGTCTGGGTGCGTTTCATTTCACCACAGACACACTGAGCAGCAGATGCACCAGAAGACCAGCTTTAGTTTCACACGAACCCACACACAAAGCTAACAACAGATGCTAAAGCAAGGTATCCATCCTCAAAGGTTTTGTAAGATCTCAAAAACTAAAACTACCATTATCAATATTTTGTCCTCCAGCATGATTGTAGAAGTATCAAGCTTCTGTGCGCAGAGATGCTTACACACTAGAGACAGCTCTGACGGAGCATTTGATGAAGATGCATCTTGAGGATGTGGAAAGAGCGATGTCAGTTTTAAACCAGGCAGGAATAAAGCAAATTGGTTTCTGAAAGCACTTTTCTTATCTTTTAGTCGCGGTGACAGAGTGTCACTTTTGCAAAGCCTTGAGATTTTTCTCTGTATCTTTTTCTTTTTGCCCCATCTTCTTCCTCACCATTGCACTAAAGTTTTCCATTATAAATAAAGAGACTTATTGTCTTACAGTTCATATTTACACATTTTTAAAATGTTGTCATCCATAAACAGCGTACACATATGCTAATGTGTGTGTTTATATATATATATATATATATATATATATATATATATATATATATATATATATATATATATATATATATATATATATATATATATATACTATATAGCTACTGTTCAAATGTTTTGGGGTCTTTTATGTTTTTAAGTCTCTAATGCTCATCGCAATTGTGAAATACATTGTGATATTGTGAAATATTATTACAAGGTAAAAAATAATAATAATAAAAAAAACAACTCTTTTCTATTGCAGTATATTGTGAAATGTAATTTATTCCTGTGAGTTTTCAAAAGTGATTACTTTTTTAAGTTTTTTTAAGTGTCACGTGATCTTTCAGAAATCATTCTAATGTTTTTGATTATTTTGTTATTATCAATAATGAAAACCGTTATAAGGCATTATAAATGTGTCACTTTTCATCACTTTTATGCATCCTTGCTGTATAAAAGTGGTAATATATTTAGTAGATATTGGGGAAAAAAAATCTGAAGTTTTGTCTACGTCAAGATTGATTTATTTTTATATATTGTAAATGGTGTTAAATAAACAAACATCTGGAGAGCAGAATAAAGACTTTGAGCTCATAGCACACAGGTAGAATAGTTTTTTTCTTTCATTTTATCTTTACTTTGCAGTATATAAAATACATTTATTACCAACATTTTCCATCTGTCCATGCCCAGCTGTTCCCATCTAATTAAAATTTCCTTGCAGTGGATTCTGGGATTGTCTTCTCCATGAAGAACTCTTTGAGAGTTGTGCCAGTAAGAAAACAACTCTCAACTTCCCACAAAATGAGTTTTGCCTAACAGACGATTAAATGGGCAAAAAAAAAAATCCCTAGACTTGCAGTGAAGGACTGATATTTAAAGAACAAACTAAGCTTGTGCCATTAACTACTTATCTTCTTCTTGTCATCGTTTGCATCAATCAGACTTTTACCTGGTTTTGTTTTGTTTTTTTTGCTTGAAATAATGTATAAAATGTAAGAGCGTTGTTTTTCAGTTGGCATCAGTCTTCTCTCTGTTTTGTCCTCAGATCAATAATAAGGTGTGTGGGAGTGTATCTGTACCTCGTGAAGTGGCTCAGGACGCACAGAAGGTTCAGGAGCTAGTGCTGAACAGCCCGCTGGGTGTCCGTCTGCTCTCTGAGCGTGTCATTAAGAAGGCCATCCTCTCGCCCAGAACGGCCCTCATCAACTTTCTGGTGGACGAATGATGTGATGTGTCTTCCTGGACTTCCAGAATGGACCGTGCGTGAAAAAGATGCAGATATCCAAAGAGCCACATCACTGAAGGATGTGTAAAAAAAAAAGTGAACAAATAAGGACATGGTGTACTGAGTAACTTTTCAGTTTTATAAGATGTTCTTGAGTTGAAAATGAAAACGGCTTTGCTCTTTGTTGCTAAATAAAGAGGATTTTAGGTGATTTTCAGGTTAATAGGATACATGTTTTGCCCTCGTTGTCACGAGGCAGTGTTGGTGTTTGGTAGCAAGCTATTTCTGAATGGCCAGTTTTAGCCTGACATTACAACACCTCGAACAGACCTGCACTGCCTGAAATGGAGATGTGGAGATCATGCTGTGCTTTCAGACAACAGTGGGATTCCTGCTGGGTCTCATAACCAGCGTCTGGTTGACTCACTGTCCTGTATGGGGTCTTTAGGTCTTCATCATCCTGGTTGTGGTGTTAGAGCACATACACACTAAGATCAAACAGCGTGAAGCAAATTATTTCAGTGGGGGGGGGGGTTGCATCACAAGTATACTATGCAAAACAATTGGTGTAGGACTTACTTTGAAACAATTTTCACTCAGAAATTGCTAGTATATGTCACAAATAAATGATAAATAATGCATTGAATTAAATTTTACATTTGTAAGAATGCAAAAAGTTACACTCTGTCATGCAACCAAAATTTAAGAAATTGTTAATGCAACTCTATTGTGCATGAATGTATTGACCAATAAGAATTACTTTCAAAATTTGCTTATCTTGCTCTAACCATACCCCCAAGACACATATACACATTTCTGTCCATCAAAGAGTTTGATTGTGTGCAAGCGCTTTTTCCAGTTTGTGCTCTAATAATAGAAAAGCAAGTACAGTTTGTGGTGGATCTTTTTGAATAGGCAAAATACTAAAATCTTCAATACTTTTGCAATGAAAAGCCAAATATTGATAAATGAATAAATGTAAATTCAAATCAGAAATAAAATGGTATCATAAATTTATCTTTAGTGTTTTTCAAGATGCTTCATATAATGCACGTGCACATTAAAGTTGAGTTGAATTTTTTCCCACAAATTGCGACTTACATGTGAGTGAAGAGGTTTATCGAAGAAAAAAACAATTGGCCATGGACTTGATTCTGTGCGTCGGTTGTTGATTGGATGGAGGCAGGTCTGAATTTGCTTCTTTGAACTTTCTTTGTTTGTTTCTGTACTTTTGTCTGTACAATGGAGGTCAATGGTAACCACAAAACAGTAAAACTAGTATAGTCATAGTAAAACTAGATAATGTACACTGTAATTTTTTTTTTTTTTTTTTTTTTTTTTGTAAATAAAAGAAAGATTGTTGGAGTAAGTTTCACAAGAAAATGCCATTTTAGTCTTTCTACTTTAAGAAAAAATCCACACTTATAGGAATACTGTTAGATAGCTTTAGGAATGCCCATCATTCCCTTTGGAAATGAGGACGGAGAAACTTGAGTCATCACATTTCAACACCGGAGTAATTTGGCCCAATTTTCTCAGTCTCGGCGGCCCAACCCAATGACACAACACACACAATGACACGTCACTGCGCTCGAGTCAGCGCCTCGCTAACTGGGATGGACTTTGTTGAGTGTCTGACCTTCTCCAAATGCATCAGAGAGTTTGTTTCTCAGTACTTGAGTGAACAATAAGTTGGGAACGGGCATAAAGGAAGTCTTTCAAATGTAGTGTTATGCCTTTAGGGTATTGACGTCCTGGGACACTCGCTGACAGTACCTCTGTTGTTTGGAAATATTTTTTGCCCTGTTACTCAGTAACCACACATAATTCAGTCTGAAATCGATCCCCTCTGCTGTCCCTAATGGCATTATATAAGTGACTCACTAATATAACACTGTAGAATATTTCCCAGAAGTCCCACATTCCTCTAATGTGCTTACTTTAAAAGGAGGAAGGGATTTTTTTTTGTCCCAGATGACTTGTGACTTGATATTTTTAGAGTGTTAATTTCCTGTGTAGTGTGTCTTTTTGTACTGCATTCATATGTTCAAGTTTTTGTCGTTTCTGTGTTTGCTAAAGCAAGCAGCACTATTACTATTGCGAATACATGAGGTTAAAGGGAGAGTTCACCCAAAAATTTAAATTCTGTCATTTACTCACCTTCAAGTCGTTCCAAACCTGTAAGAGTTTCTCTTTGTTCCGTGGAAATATGAAACAAGATATCTTGAGAAATGTCTCCGTTTTGTTGACCATACAATGGAAGTCAATGGTAACCAAAACGTTTAGTTACCAAGAATCCGAACAAAACTTTATCCCTAAGTATTAATCTTCGGCACACCTCTTCATACAGTTTCTTCAAATCATGTGACTTGTTAAAGGGAGGTGTGTTATTATTTTTCTAAAGAACCAGATTATTGATTATTACTTGGCAAGAGATAAAACATCCCCCAGACTTACAGAGATTCGAAAGCTAAAGAGGAAAGATTGTCAGTGAATAACTTAAATGTTGGTCTGTTCATCTGTTGAATGACTTGAAGTAGGCTAGGCCTATTTGGAATATAGCTAGCATGTAGGCCTACTTTACAGTGCTTTTATTTGTCATTTTTGAAGCTTGGCGAGGTCCATCGTCAAATATGATTTGGAAGAAAGAAAGGTTGGGAATTATAGCCTATAAGGGTCAATAAATGATGAAACTTGAATTTTTGGGACTAAACGTGAAAAGTGTAAATTCCTTTTATTCATGCACTCATTTTTTCTATATCCATTCATTCATAGTCTGGATGAATGAATAAATGAATCAGGCTCATTATTTTATTATAACACTGGTGTTTTGCTTGTCCCTGTGTTTTGCACAACAGACAGAGTCGACTCCTCAAGTAGTAACCACCTCAATGTAAACGTTAGATGTTAAATTCACTATAATAAATGAAGTGCTGGATTATTTCCACATGTCTCGTGGTGAGCAAATTCTCTTTAATTCAAAGTCTACGTTAATCATGTGAAATTACAACACAGCCACACGGCAGCAGAGAGTCTTTATATGTTGTGTGTTTCAAGTACAAGCTCTCTAAACCGCTTAAACCGTTCTCCAACCGCGAAAACACTGATCTTGATTATTAGGCACGGGGATCCGTGAGAATACACTTTTTTCTTCTTTCTGAGCGCGCTCGTGAACTGCTCCACGGGTCGCGCGCTCTTGCCAGGGTGTCGCGCTTCTTCATTCACGGAGCGGAGGCGGGAGTCGCTCGGTGTCTCTCGGTGAGAGGAGAAGAGGAGAGTTCACCGACGAGCAGCTTAAACTCGCTCTCGTCCACTGTGGAGTAGACTTCGTTACATTAGAGAGTTTCAGTGGAGTTTCATTCAGTTTACACGGAGAGCTGCCTCCGAAAGTTATGAGAGTAACAGAGTCCTGCTCGCGTCCGCTTCTTATCAGTTAGCCGTAAGTTCGTTATAAAGTAGTTTTTCCCTCCCTTTTGTCGCTGTTTTCAATTTTACTAGTTTTATTAACAGGTTGAGGAAATATCGAGTGCTTTTTCGTCGAAATAGCTTTCCCGTCACGCTTGGTGTTTGCGGGTCGGCTATTTTAGTGGATTTAATCTGTGTCGTGTGATGTTTGCTGTGTGGAAACTTCATCTCTTCACTTGGCTTTTGCAGTTCTAAGTGATTTTATAAGTGTTTTTTATTTTATTTTATTTTATGTTTTTCACAGGTGAAAGGTTTGAGCAGCTGTTCCACATCAGTTCTCCGTCTTCGGCGGTTTTGACCGTTGGAGATCCTCCTGACAGAAGACGTTTAAAAACTTACTCTCCAAACCTTTCACTGCGCGTCTCCAGTTGCAGACATGGATAAATACGACGATTTGGGACTTGAGGCGAGTAAATTCATCGAGGACTTGAACATGTATGAAGCATCGAAGGATGGCTTATTTCGCGTGAAGAGAGATGCGGGAAACAACCCGGATTTTGAAGAAACCAGGAAGGTTTTTGCCTCAAAGATGACCAAAATACACTTGCAGAAGCAGCAAGAGGAGATGACAAGAAACAGTCTGGCGGCAAGGATCAATGGAAGTCATTCGAAAGTGTCAGATAACACATTTTACACCAAAGACAGACCACCCATCAATAGTTATAGACAGGGTGGTGAAGCAGCAGCCAAACCACCCATCATGTCTGGACCAGTGGTTGGCCCCGCCAGTGTGACTCCATACATATCTTATGAAGGACAAAAGCATCATTCAGCCAGCTTACCTGATGGATCCAGTGACAGAGCTATTAAGGAGACTGGGAATGCTGTTAACCAAATACCAGTGCCAGCACGATCGGCACCCTCTACCAGCCCCCCCGGCACATGGGCGTCAAGAAGCGGCAACCCGTCTCAGACGCCATCATCTCCTTTCTCGAACAGTTCCTCCTCTTCTAGCTCACCTGGAGCGGGTCAGAATTATTCTCCAGTGTCTCAGGGATTCCCTCAAACAGGGAGGTCTCCCTCTCAGTCGCCCACAGGAACGTACAGGGATGCATATCACCAGCCTCAACAGGTTAGCCCTGGGCAGCACTGCCAACCAAACTCTGCCAATGGACCGACATATCAAAATGGGGGAGCTCATAATATTGGCACCCCCTCACCTACCCAGGTGACCCAACCTCCATTGTCTCATGGAGTGAAGCAAGGTGAGCCATCCCAACCCAAGAGCCCTGCTCCCAGTAACCCGACAGTGCCCGCTTCTACCCCTGTTGAGTCGCCCCATGATGAGTCTTCCAGCCCTTCTCGGGCACTCAAGCTGCCATGCCAGACCCTCCATGTACAGGCAGATCAGGGGCCATCAGTGGCTGAAATAAAATTAGAAGCTCTAACTGAACGCCTGGAAAAGGAGATGGATGCCCAGCCAAAGGCTGAGTACTTTGGTAAGCACAACGTGATCACCGCCAGTGTGTTTTTCTATTTATCTTTTTCACATCTGCAATTGTGTTTAGCAGCTTGCTGACTGAAAAACCCTCTGCCTGTTTCCACTTGACCTTCACTCCATATGTGGAGGGGGAGCTTGCCACAATGAGCTGTATATTCATTTGTGTGTGAGTGTGTGATGTAGATCCCTGTTGCTGGTGCACGTCCAGGCTTTTTCCTTTCCAAAAGCTATTCCTGGGCATGCTTTCTTTTTCATCTGTTGTTAATTTATTTTATTTCATTACATTTCAATTACCAAAGGCAGGCTTCGCAGTTACCCCTTTTCTTTTTTTATTGAGTTAGGCTCTGATCTGTGGGAGTATGTTCAAGCTAACTTCTCACTAAAGAAAGTTTCCTTTCTGTCGCACGGTGCCCGCTGTGTATGAAACTACCCTAAACCAACATCGCCACCTCCATTTTCATTAGTTTTGCAGTGGGCCTGCAAAACAAATCTATATTCATTCACTTTTGTCTCTGCATAAGACCTACCAACTGTCTCCGGCAGGCTATATTACAAAACTAAACTTAACATTTATTTTAATATCTTCCACGCTCATTGTTGAATTTAGTTTCAACATTGGTTACAAGTTTATTGACCTAAAAATAAAAGGATTTATTGTTAAAGTACAGGTTTAAACTTATGGAGCTCAGGGAAGATGACATATTTAAAGGGGTGGTTCACCCATGAATTAATATTCTGTCATTTATTCAGCATCATGTATTTACTGTATGAGATTCAGTCTTCTGTGGAATATAAAATAAAATATTTTGAGAAATCTTTTGGAAGTCAGTGGCATCAAAAGTTGGTTGGTTTCCAGCATTCTTCAAAATATTTTATTTTGTGTTTCACAGAAGAAAGAAAGTTTTAGAGGTTTGGAATGATGTGAGAGCGAGTAAATGATGACAGAATTTTGTTTTTTGGATGAACAATCCCTTTACCATGATGCAAAAATGGTGAATTTCACGCAGTGTCTTTATAGTTTTAAGCTGGTTAATTTTCACAGCATGTTTTTTTTTTTTTTTGTCCTATAATTTTTATATTATGTCTGAACAATCAACACCAAGTTACAGAAGTACAACCCATTCAATGGACTGTACTGTGAATATTTATTTATTTATTTATTTAATTATTTTTTGATAGCTTCTGCATCAAATTAAATATGCCATCTATCCTGAGTCAGGTCCATAAAAAACTGTAACACCGTGGCGCCTACATAGACTACTAAAAATATGGGTGGTCTGTGTGTGAGTCACCACATGACAAAAGGACACATAGAAGGAGCAAAATATAATTTGGAACCAATTAATGAGCCCTTGTTCCTAAACTAGTTCAGTATGCCAGCTTTAATGGCTAACAGAAAAACCTGACAAGTGTTGACATCTGATGTGCTTGTCTTCACAGTTTCCTCTGTGTTCTTGAAAGTGTAGTCTCTGATGGGGCACTGTGCAAAGTTAGACTGTTTTCCTTGTCTTGTAAAGTAGAAGGGTGGAAAACATGGCTAAGGGAATCAGTTTATTCATAACTGAATGGATTATTGGTTTTACTGCCATATAGGTAAAGTGTATTAAGACTTCAGTGCAGAATAGTTCTCAAGTTAAAAGTGTGATGGTCTAGCAGTCCCTAGCTGCACTTGCTTTTTCCATTGAGCTCTTGTAAATCATTTTAGTAGTTGCTAAAGGAATTTCCTGCTGGAAAAGCACAGAGCCATCAGAGCATGTGAAGTATCTTTAGTATACGTTATTGTGATTGCAGAAGAGATACAGACATGCAATATCGACACAAACATCAGCGTTCTTGTGCCTGAGCCACAGACACACAAATAGTTTCCTTTAAGAATGTCTCTGGACATTCGTTGTTATTCACTTTGGAATAGTTGGTTTAAATTTAACTAAATGAAGCCGCAGAGCTAGTATTAAACACATGGAGTGTTTGCAGTGCAGCTCACATCCTCATGACCTTTGTACTGTTCTTTGGCTTGACAGCCACTGTCTCTCTGATTCATGCTAGAAAATAGATTGAGTGACAAATGCTTTCTTTGGCCAGGAAAGAGCTGAACAAATCAAGGATTTTTCTAAACTGAGGAGTGGATGAATAAAGTACATTGCTTTTATTGTCAACCCCGCACAATATTCTTTTTTTAAGAGCTCTCAAAGCCTTGGAAAGCGTCAAATATCATTCAGGCACAAGTGTCTTTTGGACAGTAGATTTTTATATATTCTGAAGTTATGACCAAAGAACCCTTTCACAAACTGTGATGACGTGTTTCTACAGTTATTTTTATTTTTTTTATATTTTTTCATTTTTAAGAAATGTAATACACACATATACTGTACTATAATTTGTGTTATATTACCTGGACATTAGATTTCAGGAAACTATTTAACTATTCCGTTTGCATTCAAAAGAAAAGCCTAAGTGAAGGCACTGAAGGATGTTTCAACATCCACCTGTGTCCTGTTGATGTGTTCTGGATGCTGAGTTGGCAGTAAATGGCATAGTAAAGCCATGCTGGTGTTTATAGCCTCAGTCTGACAGCTGCTACACTGCCGGGTTGTTAAGGAATGTCTGCATTTTAGTAGCTAAACGAGGACAAAGAGACGATAATAAATTACAAGACACTTTAGTGAAGTCTAATGGCGGTTTTGCCTCTGCTGACATCCAAATGGCCGGCGTCCCCCCCGTCTGGAGTCGGTTATGCTTGGCCTCTCCCTGCTGCTCTGGGTTTTTTTTGGAAGAGACAGTGGGTGAGATGTGAGTTGGGATGGTGGGAGGGAGGGAGTCCCGCCTTGTGCACACAGACATACCAACGGCAGACATTCATGCTTTGTGCCCTGCGCTCTTTTGAAGGATTCCTTAATCTGCCTGTCGACTAGATGGCTTTATCTTAATTGTCATCTAGGATTCTTGGCTTCCTGTCCCTTAGCTCTTGAGTTCATGTCCTGCTCTCTTGAATGGCTGTACGCTGGGTCCAGGATTAAGTGTTTGGCCTACATCTCAATGGTGGGTGAACTGAGAAAAAATAGAACACAGTCTTGTTTTGTTCTTTTGAAATGGGCCATTATATTATGCAATCAATTTTTTTATATATATATATTTATTTACATTTATAGAAATTAGGACTTGCAAAAACAATTTTACTAGTCAAACAAGTGGCCAGATGTTCACCTTATGTAAAAATGAGTTTGCGTTAAATTATTTCTGTTAATTTCAGAAATAATTTTAATTTGTAAAAATCATAAATCTTTAGTAATTTTTTGTTCTTTTTTTTGTTTCTTTAAATGTCTATATCATTTTTATTTTTATTTAGTTTTGTCAGTACATCAAGTTTAACTAAATTTTTTTTTTATTATTATTTCAGTTTACATTCGTTTTAAAGTAATAAAAAATGTTTTTTTATGGTTTTAGTTTAACTACTGAAAATGTTTAGGTATCTGTTTTGTTATATGCAGCTTTCACACTTGTAAAAAACAAAATGCTGTATAAATGCAACTGTAAGCACAGAATATGGGACTTACATCTGTATTCTAATGCGGAGTAAACGCAGTCTATTTTCTGCTATTAGCTGCTGCGCTGAGTATGATTTACTTCAGTGCCTAGTGCTGAATGTAAATGGAGATGCACTTTATTTATTTGAAAATGTTGTTTACACCAACTTAGAGCTTAACATTAGTGTAAATCTCATTGTTTAGTTACATAAACAGTTTATAACTTACAAGTGCGCTGGAAAGCTGCATTGCCATGCTAGACATTATCACCAGCTCTCTGGAGTCTTTGTTGAGCTTTTGTGTGAAACATACACGGAGGCAAAAACAGCTCCTAGGCTCCCAATGAAAGATTTCCTACACTTTTGATGGTTGGGTTTGAGATTTTGAGTTTGAGTCTCATCAGCACGCAATGCATCGACGGAAATCAACATCATAATGTCGACGTGTCATTCTGACCCTAATTAATTCTTACATACAAAAATATTTTTGACATTGTCCAACTGTGTTGGATCCAGACTCAAATGAAAAGTGCTAAAACATGGTGTTTAAATGAATCTTGTTTCAATGAAAAGCCTTTTTTGTAAAGCAGATGTGTGTCTGATGGTGTTTGTGTAGAAAGTCTGACTGTGCTTGGCACATTTGGACCAGGCTTTGCTGAGTGGGCAGAACTTGTTAGCATGATGTTTGCTGAATACCAGATGAAACAGAGGCTCTTTTGTGTGAGGCCAGCGCTGCATGGCTAAGAGCAGACCTCTGTCTGTTTAACGCTGTTATCTAGCTCATGCTTGCTTAAATGTTCTCCTAGCGCATGCCACGTAGACCAGCCTGAACCGAAAGAGATGGACAAAGAGCCTCTTGTGTTCTCAGCTCACCTTCCTAACAGACAGTCTTGTGATTTCACTCGAGCTGTGCAGTTATCTTAAGCTCATCTTAATGTAATGTTCTCTAAAGGTCATAAGTGTCTGCTTGTTTACTAATTAGCTCTCACATTACCATCTGTGTGTGAACTATCAGAAGTATAGAATTACACTATTGGTGGGGAGCAGCAACCGTGTAAGAAAAACAAATTATATTTTCGGTTCTTGTATGGCGTTTAGAATAGATTTACTATTACTATTAAACGTACTACACTGTAAAAACATTTTTCAAAGTTTAGTGTGTGTGTGTATATATATATGTGTATCATATTTCAGTCATTAAAATTTCCCGTTTAGTTCATTGTGTTACTTGACGTTTCATTATAATTTGTGAAATTTACTAAATATAAGTGAAAATATATAGTTTGAAAGTAAATCCTAGTATGGTTTATCATGTTTTAATTAGGGGTTGCACCAGATTTTTCTTGTTCTGCCACTGACTGACACATTGAGTCAGTGACTGTATACAGGATTTCTGTACCGTATAATAACCTGCCATAGCCAAATAAATTTGGAATTATGCCCAAGTAAAAATAAAGTGAACAAAGCTAGTTTAGTAAAAACCAATTATTTACCTGTTAAACAGTTAAAAACATGAAGTCTTACAAGCTCCATATTTAAAATCCAGTATACTTAAAGATTTAAATTTTAATATCAGTTACATTATTACAGTTAATTAAATGTCCAGTCAGAACAGACATTATTGTGGTTTGTGTCACGACACAGCTGACCTCTGCACTGATGCTCAGACTCCTCTTTAGCATTGCCTTCTCTCTTACACACTAACCTCTTCTTACTTATTTTTAATTTAATTTGATAATATGGAGTATAGAAACTGAAAGCATGACCTGGTTTGTTTTCTTGCTCGTTTGCAGGCAGCTGTGTGAAGTGCAGCAAGGCTGTGTATGGAGCGAGTCAGGCGTGTCAGGCCATGGGCAGCCTGTACCATGACAGCTGCTTCACCTGCAGCGCTTGCAGTAAGTCTCTCATTCAAACTCACCCTCAACTGGGTTACATTTCACACATGTTCTTCGTTTCAGTTATATCTTTATAATATGCCTTCCTCTTGGTTACATCACAGTGGGCTAAGCGAAATACTGAATGTGCTTGATAAATTAAAGAGGATTTGCCCGCGGTTAACTTCTGAATATTGCAGAAATGTTTTAAAAGGTCTTTGATTTGGTCTTTTCCTCTCACTGTGGCTGCATTTAATTGATAAAAATACAGTAAAAACAGTAATATTGTAAAATATTATTGCTATTTAAATTATAACCGTTTTCTATATGAATATATTGTAAAACGTAATTGAGTGCTGTGATCAAAGCAGAGTTTTCAGCATCATTACTCCAGTCTTCAGTGTCACATGATCTTCAGAAATCATTCTAATATGTTGATGTGCTGCTCAAGAAACATTTCTGGTTGTTATGAACGTTGAAAACAGTTGTGCTGCCCAATATTTTTGTGGAAACCTTTCAAAAAATGTACTGTATGCTGTTCGTTACTATGTATTGTGTTCTTTTCTAAACATTCATTCATACTTGGCAACAATGTTTGTTTTTTTAATTATGGTTCCTCTGACGGTTGATTTAAACCATTACAAAACTTATCAGTTAAGATATGATCTATTAGCTCTCTTGTCTATTCCTAATTTACACTCACTTTGATTCAGTCGCTGTGATGGAACTATCTGTCCATCATTATGTTTCTTGCTAGTATGTATGTGCACAGATTTATGTTTGACGGTCATATTTGAGTCTTGAGGAAGCAGTAGGTCTGGTCTATGTTAGATGTCAGGCTTCATCTCAGTTTGTCTGTGTTTTGTAAATGATTGTGTGTTTTTAGCTTGTGGTTCGGCCGTATGTGTGGGTTGAGCGCACACAGGCTGACAGGAAACAGCATCGGCTCTGAGTAAGCTAAACTAAACCGTGCTCATGCACTGCGGTGAATTTCAGATAAACCTTCATTCCATGCTTTCATCCAGTCTTGTTTCCTCACACTTTATTTAGCTCTGCTCCGGCCCCTGGGACTGGCAGCTATTTGAAGGAAAATGAGCATTCCTGAGTTTCTCCGCTGCATGACTGCCTCTGACCCACAGCGTCGCTCTCCGCAACGGCTCTTTAGTTCTCTGTGTGTGTCCAGAGTCTTGTTATGAGTGCAGTAAACATGTCCGCGTGTACCTCCACCTGTTTACACAGATTACAAGACTAAAGGTAGTGAGAATGCACAGTGCATAGATGCGCAGGAGAGCGGTTGCCCACTGGAGAGGAATGCAGGAGAGCGTGCGAGTGAGGTGCGCTGACGGGTCCAGTGAGCAGATGGAGGAATGTCTGAAGTGTTTGGTCAGCTGGAGCCAGAGAGGGAACGAGAGAAACAGGTGTTTGATCTCTTAGGTCAGAGCACAGTACGTAAATGAAGACACGAATGCTTGGCCAGTGCATTGCAAGTCCACAGTCCCACTGTAGATACTCATCAACAGAGTTACAAAAAAGGAGTTCACTTCAAATGTAGGGCCTTATGAAATATTTATTTTATCACACATTCATTTTTTTTCCATTTTCAGTTTTCTGGATTCAGTTTTTAATGGTTAATTGCAATTCTACACGTGTTGCCATTCGATTTTGCTATATATTGCGTTTTTTATTTGCTTTTATTAACTCTAGTCTTGGGATGTGAATCTTTAGGCACCTCACGATAATGCAATGCAATGACAAAATGATTATCGATGCATTTTTTTTTTCTTTTATAGATAATTTTTTTTCCCACTGTGTGATTACCTGGTACTAACAAAGAAAAAATTATCAATTTTATATAAAATTTTATTTGTGCATTTTTAATAAATTGTATAAGCAGGCGACTTTTTAAAATAATTACAAATGAATAAGACAAAACAATTGTTAAAAATTTAACCAACTAAAAATAGCTTCAAAAAATACAAGGAAATATAAAGTAATAAAGAGGGAAAAGAAACACATTACCAGTGATAAACAAAAAATACTTTAAGTATCCAAAAGTTTACAGACAGTCACAGTTATGAGTTTTTCTTTTTTTCTCAGCATTATTTCTGTTTGATTATTCCTGATGACATCATAGACAGATGCAGCTTTAATAGGCTGCATTCACACTGATGTACAGATCTATTTCAACATATGTGTCCATGGACCACAAAAGCAGTCTTAAAGCTGAATAAATAAGCTTTCCATTGATGTATGGTTTATTAGGATCGGACAATATTTGGTCGAGATACCACTATTTGAAAATCTGGAATCTGAGGGTGCAAAAAAATCAAAATACTGAGAAAATCGCCTTTAAAGTTGTCCAAATGAAGTTCTTAGCAATGCATATTACTGATCAAAAATTACGTTTTGATATATTTACGGTAGGAAATTTGCAAAATATCTTAATGGAACATAATCTTTACTTTACTGTATGAAAAATCGATAATTTTGACCCATACAATGTTTTTCTGGCTATTGCTAAAAATATACCCCAGCGACTTAAGACTGCTTTGTGGTCCAGGGTCACATATCAGATATTTTGTCCTGTCCTTAAGAATTAACTGACTGTGTTTACATGAATTTCTTAAAATAAAGTACTTGGAGATGTAAGTGCATTTAATCTCTAACACGGAGTTGTGCGCAGCCACGAGCGAGCTTCAGAACGAACACACGCAAAGCACACATGAGCGTCTCTCAGTACATGAGTTTTGTGCATCCAATGTGTACTGTGTTCCAAAAAGCATAAACAATGCCTTCGTCGATCTTAAATAAAACACTGAAGAAAGCAGACACTGTCAAGCAATGCGCATGTTTCTCACAGGCATATCCTGTGCAGTGAAGCCCACAATTGTCTCTAAAAGCTCAGAATCATTGAACAGAAAATCGCAATCCATCCGAGAATCTTTTTTTTTTTTCTTTTTTTCACCCCTAATAGATAACACAAAATTGTCATAAAATAAGTCGCACCAGGTTAAAATTGCATTGTGGAGAGAAAAAAAAAAGATACACAGATGTCTCACTGGAGTCATATTTTATTTAAATTTTAAAATACATTATAAAAACAACAAGGTTACAAATATTATAAATGTGTATTTTAGTTCCCCTCACTCTACAACAAATCCTTTAAATGTAATCATATTCAGAACAGAACAGGGATGAAATCTGTAAGTTTACAACAAACATAAACTAGAGTGGCATTCATTAAAACAAAATTTATTTTAAACGCCAAGCTTAAACAAATGTATTTAAAGCAAAAAATGTGCAATACAAATAAACTTGGGCTCACGTTCCTCTCTTTTGGGACAAATTTAAATGTGTGCACTTTGCTTGACTTCACTTTGCAACTTGTGTTCCAGAAAATACAGTAAATAGACTGTAAGATGGCTAAATGTTGGGCTGTAATTTGGTCATGTTTTTTGTTCGTTTTAGCCATCAGACATTGTAGACACTGTGTAAATGACTTATTAAACAGTATAGACGTCTTCTGCAACTGTAAGTCCACAACTCAGACAGTCAGCAAGCTCAAAACTACAGTGTTCTAATTTTAATAATAATTAAATATAATTTGTTTTGAATAACAGTTGCTGGGGATTGAGCTGGATCAATCCCCTATACGCAAACTGATCTCTCAGTAATATCCCACAGAAGAAATATGCTTCGCCCAGCAGAGAGACTTGCTTAGAAAAAGCATCATAGACTACACCGATGGCCCATATAAGGGAAAATGTGAAGGAAAACATTGCATAGCCCCCATAACACTTAAAATCTCAACAGCCCGAGAAGAAATGCTTTGATTTTGGTCTTTTTTGGACACACTTCATGGACTTCATGCACCAACTAGTGCGAGGGAAAGACATGCTCTTAAAGTATGTTACGTTTCAGACCTCCTGCTGTGTACATCAGATGAGTCTCTGTATGTCATTACTGAACACGAGCTCACAGAGAGAAACCCAAACGTTACTGACTTTTTACCACTCCCAAATTCAAAATCTCCTCTGGACAATCAAGATTTGCCTTCTTGAACTCAATTTGGCTTGTTTTGTGGCTTCTCTGTGAAGTGCCGGGGTTTGGCAGAGATGCCAGCAGTGGTTTGTGTGAAGGGACAGAGGCTCATTTGTTCTGGAGATGTTAGGAGGGCAGCTTTGTTCGTGACCCCGTCCGAATGTGCTCAGTATCAGACCCACCAGGGATTCCCTGACATTTAAGTGCTGTACAGAGGTTTTTCTGCTGAAAATGGAGGGTATGGTGCCTTGGTAATCCGGTATCCTTCAACGTATTTATAGATACAGTAGCTGTGTCCGAAACCGCTCCCTATCCACTATATAGTGCACTATATCGGGTGTCAGCCATTTTGTAGTGCTGTCCGAATTCTGAGTGAACGACTTCATTCCCTACATTCGTTCACTACTTTTTACCCACAATTCATTCTGATTTCGAGTGTACAACCGATGTACACTCGCTGAAGCACTATTTCCCACAATCCAATGCGGAGTAGCGTCGCGCTGGAAGAGAGAGCGGGAACGAGCAAGTTTGAATGAGATGACGTTTACATCTTTATTATTTCTGTTACGTTTATTTCATACAATCATTTATATTAAAATATGTTATGTAGGCAATAACTCAGTTTAATATTTTACTAATTTACTGAGGTGGCATCGTTGTTAACTTACAAAAATGATGACAATTTGGTGGCTAATTTAAAAATGTTCGTTAATCACCTGTAGGTAGCGCATTCATTCTGATGTATAATTAACGGTCACCTGAGGGCGCTCTTCGACCATTCTCTTATCTGAGCTCAAAACGCTTGCTCGGGAGAGTTTCAGGATACTAAAAAAAATAATTACATAAAATTATGAACGTGTTAATATGTGTTTATTTTTGTTCTCCAGTATTTTAATAATATGATTATGAACATAAAAGCATTACAAAACAAATAAATAATATACCATCAATGAAAACACAAAGCTGACGGGGAGGTATGTGTATAATTACAATAAAGTAATTTTGAGTGTTATTGGTATTTATAGTATATACATGTAATATAAAATTGCATATGTGACGATGTTTTTGCAACCGCTCCAAGTCTCACGCGCAGTGTATACGTCACCGTCATAAAAACAGGTCACCGTCCGAATCCATTCACTTATTTCGTTCACTCCTTTCTGATTATAGTCCACTCGTGAGGTGTACACTACACAGCCATAAGTAAACAAATGATCTTAGAACCGATATCAGAAACAGCTAGTCTCTTAAAAAAAGATGTCAGTGCATTGATAACAAAATAACAAAACAATGGCATGTGCACACAAATGCTGTTAGACCTTTTCTCAGAAACAACTTGTCTTTTCTGAGCCATCATAAGTCATCCCAAAAATAAACAGCATAAATTCTTCCAAAATTAAAACAATCCCAAAAAATTCAAATTCTTTTTACCTTTACACAATCTCAAACCAAACCAAACCTATTTTTTTTTTGTGTGTGTGTGTTTTTTTTTTAGTATTTTTAAGTTAAAACGTCTTTGAAAACACTCAAGATCATTTTCGTTTTAATTAAATTCGGATGGAATGCTTTAAAGAATGTGATTGCACCATTTCTCAGGAGTTAATTTGCTTGAAGCACACATGTGGTATGTACCAAATGAAACAGAAAAGAATTACGTGATAAATCCGACAGCTGAATTCCAATTAAATTCCGGTCTGCATTGCTAACATTTGGTGTACATCATTGAGATGCATGTAGCTAAAGCTCTCGAGGTTCAGAATGATCCATATGCTTCACTTTCAGTAAAATATGGCCATTTGTTAGTCTGGTGTCCTCCCATGAGGAAGACACATGGGATGAGATTCATTCATCGCTCATCATCTTTATTTTCCTTCTGAGGAGACATTGGATTCAGAATGGAGTGTTTCTTAGAAACCCTGCATTTTTGTCTCTGCAGAATAAAGCTGAAGTTAAACTGGAGAATAAAGTTAACCTCCATTAACAGAGCAGTTTCTCTGTACAGTCATAAATCTGTCATCACATTCCTCTCCATTCCCAAAAGTACTCATTCATTAGCTGCCATCGTTCAAAAAATCTACATAAAACGTTCAGTGAATCCGCAAAAAGCAAAAGTGTATAATAGTTTTTAGAACATGTAAAACTTCATTTTTTTAAATAGATGTTTTTAGTGTAGCTTAAGTTTTTTTTGTGTGTGTGTGAATTTGTGTGCTTGCTAGTTTTTGAGTCCATCGTAAGCCTCAGACATCTTCTCATGAGTAGTAAGTGTGTGAAAAGTCTCTGTATTTGTACTCATCTCTCTGGAGAAAGATGAAATCAGTCCTGTGGTCCACATCTCCCAGCATTCGCTGGGACTGATATCTGTTTCCTGGCAACAGACTGATCTTCGTCTGTGAGCTTTTAACCCAGAAAAATGTCTTGTCATTTTTTCCCATAGCTGCCGATTGTCTGTTGCAGTCTACCACACTGTCCAGGCTTGATTAATCAAAAAAAAATACTTAGTAAAATCACAACTAAGTAAAAGCACAACTGTTTTCAAAATTGATAATAATCAGAAATGTTTCTTGAGCATCAAAAAAAACAAAAAACCTCTCTCTCTAAAAATCAATTTATTTTCCCACCCCTTTCTTGAATTTTTTAACATGTTTAAACTCACAAACCATGTGCAATATCATCAGTCAACATTAATCGCCAAGTATTTTCTCCTTAAACCTGCAGTGAACCAAAGATAGTCTCAAAAATGTGGTTTGAAAACGCCCGCTTCGTACCATCACAAACATGTAACCAATCCTGTCAACTTGCTTTTAATATCATTAGCAGTGCGTTTCTACCTAAGGATACTGATTTGTAGAAGGTAGATGTCCGAGATGATGAATGGGAACATGGTTTGTGTAGTAATAGCACATTATTAGCTGTTTGATAATGTAGTCAAGCCAAAAGCTAATGATGTCAATTAACATTACATGTCTGATGTTGTAGAGAGTGATACATAAAATGCATTACCATTCTGATACATTGAATTGTAGACTACCTTGTTTCACTCTTCCTCTTTTTTGGAATCAGTTTCTGGTTAAAACATATGAAGAGTTTGGTTCCAAAACGCTATAAATCCATTTTGATTAATTTGAGTAAAAATGTGTTTTCTTTACCAAGAAAGTGGCAAGAAGAAAACCACTATTTTCTGTTTCAAAAAACCAAATACAACCATTACACTTTTTTTCCCCAAAACGAAGTACATCCATGACACGGTTTTGTTTTTTTTTTGTTTTTTGTTTTTTTTTCAAAATGCAATAAATCCATTGAATCAATATAAAAGTTCTTTTTCATATTGAAACTGTTGAAAATACACAACATGGTTAATCCACATATGACTTGGTCAATATTAATCTTATATACAGGCACTAGACTAAAATACATTCAATAAGTCATCGCTCCCAAAATGAATTCAACGGATCATCTTGTTAATGATATAAATTAATTACAGCAATAAAATAAAATTTCATCATGAACAAGAACATGAACAGCATCACATTAGACCACAGAAATTCCAAAATCATATTTCCCTTACATTCAACTTCCAAAAGTGCATTAATCTTTGCCATGTTACATTCCTTTAGTTGACCAGTGCTATACGCTGTACATATGGCATTAATAAAAACACTTACACTGACAAGCTACGCAGTATCGTGTTCATAATCGAATATGACTCATCTGTGATTATGAACGCGATATTGCTTAACTCTGTGTATCCATCTGAAAGCACGTTATGGAGATTTACTATTAATCACAGAACCGGCTTTACTGACGAGATGCGCATGACAATCACATGCTATTTATCGTGCATTTCTACGTTTCTTTGTTGATCACAAAGTACAGAGTAGATGAGATAAACTAGGATGCCGGGTGTATTCAAAGCGCCGCCATTACTGTCTGGAGTGCGTGGAATGGTGCGCTGTGATTGGTTGAGCGTATATCGCATTCTGTAGAGAAGGGAGACTGGCGTTTGTCGTGGTTTGGAAAGAAAGTGAGAAAACATGACTTAATAACTCAGCAAATATCGGATTTCACGTAAAATAAAATATTGACTTTTCAGTACCAACAAGATACAATACTGATTTTGGTGGAAACTAACAATTTTTTTTTTTTTTAAATGGCGTTGATCACGTTTTGGAACCAAACTCTTCATATATAGCTAAATTAATCCAATATTGCCACTTGCTACTGTGTATTTTTCACAACTTCAGTTAAATGAGTGAGTGAGAGTGGAGCAGGTTTCAGCTGGTGTGATTGGATGGAGGCGGGGACTAGTTTGTATAAATATTTTTATATATGTATTTATATATTTATTGTGTATACAATATGAGGTAAAGGTTGTAGAGTTACATTCAAGTATGGAAGCCTGTTTCCACCACTAAATAAAAAATAAAACAAGGTAATTGTGACTTTTTATCTCACAATTCTGACTTTTTTTTAATCAGAATTGTGATATAAACTCGCAATTGCGAGAGAAAAAAGAAAATTAGAATTACAAGATATAAATCTTTTAGCTATATCTCGCAATTCTGACATTATAAGTCACAATTTTGGCTTTATATGGCGCATTTGTGTGTTATAAAGTCAGGATTGCAATTCTGAGGGAAAAAAAGTCAGAAATGTGAGATAAAAAGTCACAATTACCTTGTTTTATTTTTTATTCAGTGTCGGAAACAGGCTTCCATATTCTATCCATTTGAAGACATAAAATTATTTCCATTTCCAAAATCGTTTAAATATGTCATATTAATTATCAAGGATGAGTTTTAAAGGATACAATTAGTGACTAATTTTCAAATGGAAAACAGCTGTTTTAAATGAATATTTCACAATATTACTGTTTTTACTGTATTTTTGATTAAATAATTGCAGCCTTGGTGAGCAGAAGAGACTTCTTACTGAACCGAATTCAACACACAAAACCGTTTCTGCCAAGCATGATTTGAATAATCCAGCTGAGCAGTGATGGTTTCAGCATTAAAGTAAACGTTCCTGTTGCCAGCAGACTCATTGGCCCTGTGACGTGTGTTTAGGTTGACTGTGTTCCACTGAGCCTGGACGGCAAGAGCATGAAGGCTTTCATTGAGCTTTGGCTTATAAGGGGTAACTACATCGGCCTGAACCCCCCTCTGCAGAAAATGTGCGGAATGTTCCCCTTTCCTGTGGGACGGGGTCTGCCTGAATGGGGAGGGTTTGTCTGTCTGTCAGTTGAGGTAAAAGCCAAAAACAGTCCGGATTGGGACAGGAAGTCCTCCCCATGGGCTGGAAAACAGCAGCGAGTGTCTGAACTGCACATTTTGCAAAGTGCTGACACTTTCTTAATGTGTTCATTTAATTCAATAAACCTTTCCGTCATGTGCTTTGAGTTTAGCCCCGGATTTATTTTCGAATTTGTACACGTGTATCAGATTCAGTTATAACATTGTTAGGTATTTGTCTGAGGTTTTTGCTGAAGGTTTTAGTGAGAACAGTGAGCAATCAAGGTTGTGACAGTGAGTGTGTTTACATTGGCAGTCTTCTGTGATCATGCTCAAGTTCAGGTTGAGCTTTATTGTCATTCTGCTACATGTGTGGACATACAGTGGAACGAAATGTCGTGCCTCACAGGACCACGGTCCTACATAAATACAGACATACAACATTAAAATAAAACAGTAAAACCTATACACAACTAACCTACTGACAGATTTTGACTTCAAATATACTATATATAAATGTTTACCTATGCATAAACTAAAAAATACAAACTATACAAATGCTTCACATAAACACTGTACCTATACACAGCTAACCTACTGACAGATTTTGAATATGAATATACTATATATAAATGTTTACCAATACATAGACTAAAAAGAAAAACATATAGACTATACGAATGCTTCACATAATACTGTACATGTGCAAAGAGAAACATTGTAAGTCAAGCAGCTGGCTGGGGAACAGTGCAAGATGATTTGTAGTGCATGAGCATGTAAACACACACACACACACACACACACACACACACACACATATATATATATATATATATAGAGAGAGAGAGAGAGAGAGACATTTAAAAAAACAATAACTAATAAACACAATAAAATTAAATTTATACTGAAAGTATACAAATAAAAACAAATTAAATTTTTTGTTTTTTTTTAAAACTCGATATATTTATCAGTGTCCTGTAATGTTACTGGATTGATGGTAAATGTCTTTGTTGTGTGTTTTCTGCAGGTCGAAAGCTCAGAGGGAAAGCCTTTTACTACGTTTGTGGGAAAGTGTTTTGTGAAGAGGACTTCCTGGTATGCTGTCTTCCCCTCTTCTTTTTTTATGGGGTTTTCATGTCTGAACATGTCTTGAGACATGTCTTACAGTCATAGCTCATAGTTATGTCTCATAGTTATAGATTTTGTCAACTCATCTAAAGCACGTCTTTAAAGACATGATGTGTCAGGTTTCAAACCATGAACCTGGCTATGCGTTCACCTTAGCTCGACTTGGCTCAGTCGTTTAAAAAGTGGACCAATGGGATCCGACAGTGAGTTTCAGCGGTCTGAGATGTTTTTATTTTAGATTTACTACAAAAAGAAATTGATTATCAGCAAAGTAATTTGCGCAGAATTCACACGACTTGAAGAATGTCTCAGTATTTGAGAATCTTGAGCTTCAGTGGAAGCAAGAAAATCTGACAGTTTGTACATAATGAGTGTCACGGATTTGTTCATTTCATTTGATCAGTAATCTGGAAATAAATTACATTTCTTCAATAAATACCATAGCTTTTCTTTTTATTTTAAAATTTTCTGAATTCTAATCCTTTATTTCAATGGAAAATAATTTATTATTTATTGGAAAAAAATTTCCAATAAATTGGAAAAAATAGACTTTTACATTCAGCTGTTAAATGTTGTGTGCATATAATTGTGTAGTGTAGAGAGGTTGTTAGGTTTGCCACATTCATGTATGTATTGTGTAGCTGTTTTAAAATAAAATGACTGCTACATTTTCCTTAGACAAGCAAAAAAAAAAAAAAAAAGGTGCATAAATAGCTTAAAAAGCAAATTAACTCGAGAGTTGGGAGGGTGCTTCAAATGAGGTGATACAGCATTCCAGACAAAAAATAAATAAATACAGTTTGTGTTATTATTTGAAGGTTCTTAAAATAGAGAAATTATTATATCTGAGTTGTTAATGTTAATGGGTTAGAGAAAATGAAGTGACGGAAAGGAATGAGAGTCAGGTGAAAAGCTCACTTCTGTCCTCACTCTTGTCTTTAATAGTACTCTGGGTTCCAGCAGTCTGCCGACAAATGCAACGTATGCGGACATTTAATCATGGACATGGTGAGTCTGATGGACCTCCACACCCTGCATTAGTCACAACATCACACTACTGAGAATCTCACACTACAGAGCTTGAAGGAATCGGTTGGGTTTCATCTGTACAGCTAACTTATACATTGCTCCTTAAAGGGTTAGTTCACCCAAAAATGAAAATTAGGCCATAAATTACTCACCCTCAAGGCATCCTAGGTGTATATAACTTTCTTCTTTCAGATGAATCCAGTCAGAGTTATAATACAATTTGTCTTTGATCTTTCAAGCTGTTTAATGCCACTCAGCGGGTGTTGCAATGCTTCAGTCTAAAAGAAGTTAAATAAAAAGCGCCCATCCATTAAACAAAGGCCTACTGTAGCTAATATATATAAATAAATATATATATATATATATAAATATATACATATATATATATTAGGGCTGTCAAATG